>NC_092164.1:5720177-5832677 GCF_045791955.1 Oncorhynchus clarkii lewisi
CAATTCTAAGTGTAGTAGCTCCACAGATCAATGATGACAGTTTTATCACCCTGCTCACAAGGTTATACGCTGTTAGCATGTTCCCTCCACCAGCTTTTACAAAACAGGCTTTTATCCACACCTCCCTGTTCATGACGGATTCCACCAACACTCTTTCTAGCATTTATTTTTCAGATAGTAGCTACAGTGCATTCAGAAAGTATTCAGACCCCTTCCCTGGAGAGAGAAAACCAAAACATTTCTGCAGCATTGAAGGTCCCCAAGAACACAGTGGCCTCCATCATTCTTAAATGGAAGAAGTTTGGAACCAACAAGACTCTTCCTAGAGCTGGCCGGCCGGCCAAACTGAGCACTCGGGGGAGAAGCGCCTTGGTCAGGGAGGTGACCAAGAACCCAATGCTCACTCTGACAGAGCTCCAGAGTTCTTGTATGGAGATGGGAGAACCTTCCAGAAGGACAACCATCTCTGCAGCACTCCACCAATCAGGACTTTATGGTAGAGTGGCCAGATGGAAGCCACTCCTCAGTAAAAGGCACATGACTGCCTGCTTGGAATTTGCCAAAAGACACCTAAAGGACTCTCAGACCATGAGAAACAAGATTCTCTGGTCTGATCTGATAAAACTCTTTGGCCTGAATGCCAAGTGTCATGTCTGGAGGAAACCTGGCACCATCCCTATGGTGAAGCATGGTGGTGGCAGCATCATGCTGCGGGGAGGTTTTTCTGCGGCAGGGACTGGGAGACTAGTCAGGGTCGAGGGAAAGATGAACAGAGCAAAGTACAGAGAGATCCATGATGAAAACCTGCTCCAGAGTGAAGGTTCAACTTTCAACAGGACAACGACCCTAAGCACACAGCCAAGACAACGCAGGAGTGGCTTCGGGACAAGTCTCTGAATGCTCAAGTGGCCCAGCCAGAGCCCGGACTTGAACCCGATCAAACATCTCTGGGGAGACTTAAAAATAGCTGTGCAGCGACGCTCCCCATCCAATCTGACAGAGCTTGAGAGGATCTGCATAGAACAATGAGAGAAACTCCCCAAATACAGGTATGCCAAGCTTGTAGCGTCATACCCAAGAAGACTTGGGTAATCACTGCCAAAGGTGCTTCAACAAAGTACTGAGGACTGAATGCTTATGTACATTTGATATTTATGTTTTTTTTTAATTTTTAATACATTTGCAAACATTTCTAAAAATCTGTTTTTGCTTTGTCATTATGGGGTATAGTGGGTAGATTGATGAGGGGGGGGGAATTATGTAATCAATTTTAGAATAAGTCGAGGGGTCTGAATACTTTCAGAATGCACTGTATATTGAAATAGGTTTTAGGCTTCTCCTAATTCTGATTATCATGGCTGTTCGTGGTCGTTTGGGCTTCTTTAGTAGAATGGACTGATTGTAAGTCTCTGTGAATAAGAGCGTCTGTTAAATGACTTGAATGTAAAATGTAACCCAGGTAGGCAACACCAGTCTGCAATGATGTGATATTCAAAATGTAGCCCAGGTAGGCAACACCAGTCTGCAATGATGTGATATTCAAAATGTAGCCCAGGTAAGCAACACCAGTCTGCAATGATGTGATATTCAAAATGTAGCCCAGGTAGGCAACACCAGTCTGCAATGATGTGATATTCAAAATGTAACACAGGTAGGTAGAGCTAGTCTGCAATGATCGTGAGATGTGATATTCAAAATGTAGCCCAGGTAGGTAGAGCTAGTCGGCAATGATTGTGAGATGTGATATTCAAAATGTAGCCCAGGTAGGTAGAGCTAGTCTGCAATGATCGTGAGATGTGATATTCAAAATGTAGCCCAGGTAGGTAGAGCTAGTCTGCAATGATCGTGAGATGTGATATTCAAAATGTAGCCCAGGTAGGTAGAGCTAGTCTGCAATGATTGTGAGATGTTGTATTCAAAATGTAGCCCAGGTAGGTAGAGCTAGTCTGCAATGATCGTGAGATGTGATATTCAAAATGTAGCCCAGGTAGGTAGAGCTAGTCTACCCATGAGAAAAGCAGTTGTGATCCCCCTCCCTCCCCTTCAGTTGAACAGCATGATTAATGAGCACCTTCCACTGGTGTTTCTTCTAATTGCCAGCCCACTCTGCTCAACCAGCATAATGCATACACACACAATGGGAGTAGAGAGATGGAGAGAGGGAGGGAGAGATCGAGAGAGAGATAGAGAGAAAACAGAGGGAGAAAGACAGCGAGAGAGGCTCCTTTCAGCCAGGTGCTTTCCATTTCTCCACGCATTAATCATTCTTCTTTCAATAACCTGGGTACATCCCAAAAGGCACCCTGTTCCCTATGTAGTGCACTCCTTTTTAGCCCAGGCTGTTGTCAAAAGTAATGCACTATACAGGGAATAGGAGGCCCGTTCAGCCAGACAGCTGGTTTCATGGAGGATGCTCTGACTGCCACGGTTGCTTGACAACAGCACGTTGAACAACTTTTTTAATGTTATCTGTGAAACCCACCAGCACCAAGATGTCTGTAAACGTAGCTCCTCCTCCCGGGATGGAGGCGGGGTCTTTGACCTTCCACACAATCATTTAAGTCTTTTGTCTTGTCTTCAATGAATGGAGCATAGACTAGACTACTTACACTGAGGCTCATACATTACCATACATTCATATTATTCATGCTTTCTTATCAACGGGCAGGTAGGCTATTTAAGTAGGGGGATTATTTTTCTGGGACCTGTACCTATCTTTTAATATCAACAACCTTACGTTATTTTTAGTATTACACAGTTATTGATTACTGTATTGTTGGGTTTAGAGTTAGCAAAAAATTAATTTCACTGTACTTGTGCATGTGAAAACAATAAAACTTAAACGTTTTTAAAATGGGAACACACCTCACTAATCCTATCAGATCTACAAGCTCTAGGATCATTAAGCGAAGTCATTCACTAGGCCTATGTCAGCATGAAAATAAAGCTATTTTACATACTTGTCACATTTTCCTCGTCACTGCATCGTGATGAATCAGCAGTTTGTAATTAATTCAATAATAAGCCTTTATAATTGATGTAGAGCTGTTTCTGCTTAGTCTGGCTCAGCAAAGCAAACGCCTGGCTGACAATTACACCCCCCCATCTCAAATAAAACACTGTTTATATCATACAATAAGGAGGGGGGTAGTTTAAACTTATTTTAAAGTCATATCTTTAAATCTATTGGCTAAGGAGGTGACAAATCACACATGACATCCAAACTGAGAATATCATCGGGGACCAGTTGTGTGTTGGGGGTCTGTGTTGGGGTCCGGGGATTTAATGCACACATCAACATCAGCTGTGGTATTGAATTTCACAGTGATTTTGAAGCTCAGGCAAGAGAAGCAACAACACAGTCTATCTGTCTATTGATCTGTTGTAACACCAGCGTCGGCGTGGCAACCCTTACAAGTGGCCCCGGCAGACACTTACAATAACGCTTTAGTTAGATGGCATGTGATGTACTTCGCACAACCTCATTCAAATAGAATGTTTAAGCCAACTGACATTATGCCCAAGTGGAATGCAATGTAACTGACATTATGCCCAAGTGGAATGCAATGTAACTGACATTATGCCCAAGTGGAATGCAATGTAACTGACATTATGCCCAAGTGGAATGCAATGTAACTGACATTATGCCCAAGTGGAATGCAATGTAACTGACATTATGCCCGAGTGAAATGCAATGTAACTGACATTATGCCCAAGTGGAATGCAATGTAACTGACATTATGCCCAAGTGGAATGCAATGTAACTGACATTATGCCCAAGTGGAATGCAATGTAACTGACATTATGCCCAAGTGGAATGCAATGTAACTGACATTATGCCCAAGTGGAATGCAATGTAACTGACATTATGCCCGAGTGAAATGCAATGTAACTGACATTATGCCCAAGTGGAATGCAATGTAACTGACATTATGTCCAAGTGGAATGCAATGTAACTGACACTACATTATCATAAGAAGATTAGTGTCAGGCTCCCAGATACTATCAAGCCTTTCTAAATTGCATTTCAAATAATAAAATAAATAAATACAAATAATAAATCAAATAAATTGGCATCAACTTAATTCCAAACCAGGCTACATATTGATGCGAGGTGGGCAATCAAACAACCTGATTCTCTATTAGAAGAGTCTGTATAATTTATAACTATTAGCTAGAGTTCTTCAATACAAACATGTCAACCTCTGTCCACGGAGGGTGTCCTAAAAGATTAACCAAACTTGGCAGTCAATGTGTGTGTTGCTCTGATCTGCCTCAGCCTCTGGTCCCACTACAACAACTCCAACACAGCACCTGGCTCTCCTGATCGCTAACAGCTTGCATCACTCGTCTCCATGGAGAAACCGTACACAGAACCCTACAAAGCCCAGATAGTGTTTACGGTCACATTGATGTCTCCAACATATTGACTGGATGACTCATCCTCACAGTACATCACTTCTACTGTCCCTGTATTGATCTACTGCTCAGGTTGACTACTCTGACCTGACTGTCCCTGACTGCCTGTCCCCTGGGATTCTTACATCCACTGATCGACTGACTGACTGACTGACTGACTGACTGACTGACTGACTGACTGGCTGGGACGGACGGATGAGTAGTCTGGCTCTGGCTGGCTTTTTCTTCTGCTGCTCACATTGTGCGAGGCTGAGGTGATTCAGGCTACAGGCTTAATACACATTTTAACTATTTTTTTTTGCTTTTAAAGTAACAATGACTTGGTGAATAAAGTGAGCACAAACTGTGCTTCTGCTTACTATTTGGGGCCTTGGCCAGGTTACTGTACAGTACTTTGTGACAAAGCTGTTGATGTAAAAAGGGCTTGATTCACTAACAACCACCTACCTTCCATTCTTTGATAGGGCGAATTTGACCCCCTCCTTTTGGAATGGCATCAGTCTCTGTTGTAGCTTGTCTGGGAGGACTGACAACTGACTGTCCCATCTCCTGTCAACATGGGAGTTCTGGGGATCACAATCCCTATCCTGGACCTCACTCATGGCCCGTCTTGACTTTTAGATGCCTTTGCAAAGAATGAAGAGAGAAAAACAACAGTAAGAAGAAAAACCAACCCTGGCTGACAATTAATCATCCAGACTGGCAATTAATCATCCAGACTGGCAATTAATCATCCAGACTGGCAATTAATCATCCAGACTGACAATTAATCATCCAGACTGGCAATTAATCATCCAGACTGGCAATTAATCATCCAGACTGGCAATTAATCATCCAGACTGACAATTAATCATCCAGACTGACAATTAATCATCCAGACTGACAATTAATCATCCAGACTGGCAATTAATCATCCAGACTGACAATTAATCATCCAGACTGACAATGAATCATCCGGACTGACAATTAATCACCCGGACTAACAATGAATCATCCAGACTGACAATGAATCATCCAGACTGACAATGAATCATCCAGACTGACAATGAATCATCCAGACTGACAATGAATCATCCGGACTGACAATTAATCACCCGGACTGACAATGAATCATCCAGACTGACAATGAATCATCCAGACTGACAATGAATCATCCAGACTGACAACGAATCATCCAGACTGACAACGAATCATCCGGACTGACAATGAATCATCCGGACTGACAATTAATCATCCAGACTGACAATGAATCATCCAGACTGACAATGAATCATCCAGACTGACAATGAATCATCCAGACTGGCTTTGGCATTTTGCAAAAAATTGAGGCACTACTCAAATTTGGCTCCATGCGGGTTCGATTCCCACGGGAGTCAGTATGAAAATGTATGCACCAACTAATGTAAGATTCTATGGATAAGAGCGTCTGCTAAATGACTAAAATGCATTCAGTGCTGTTTTACAGCTTGGTGGCACCATGTCTCAGCTCAACTGTCATCTCATAGCATGGATTTACCTGCGACAATATCAGGAACAGGCTGCTGAACTGCCACGAGATGACTGCTCCTCTGCTCTTATTGGTAAGGTGCTAAGAGACTGCTGGGTTACCCAGTTGAAGGATATCTGTTAAGGTAAGACAAAGAACGAGAAGACTATTGGTGCTAGGAAGAATAGGGATACAGGAGGATGGTTACAAAGGTACTCTGACAAATACGGTTACATTAACTTCCACGGTAACGTTAGCTAACTAGCTAGCTATGCACAGCAAATTCCCATCCACGTTTTTAGCTACAGCTCAACCCACTTCAAATGTACAAGAGATTATACATGCTAAGGCTTTGCACTTGTTAGTTTGAAAAAAAATACATTAGTAAGAGGATACAGACCACCAGTGCAGAAATGTTTTGATATAGATTTGCATGTGCAGTAGTTTCGCGGGAAACTTTGACAGCAGCTACGTAGTTTGCGTAGCGGATTCCATAGGAGTTGCGTTCAAGATAAGACGCCTGCAACTTTCTAGAATCTTGACTAAAAAGCTGTTTAAAAATATATATATAATTCCAACGATACTTTTCTAAGTGATTTCAAATTCATATAAACGTTTCTACCAGACTCAAAAGCATGCTCAATACATCTAATTTTAGTAGTACATGACCCCTACAGTAGAACGATCACTGGACGCTCATTCGGATTTGCTGGGCAGACTGTCAGTCCCGGTGCTTCCTGCTGTACTCTCCAATTTCCCGTTTCGTCTTGTGCTGAATGTTAGCCTCGGTCTGTTGCGGCTACACACTGATCTTTCCCTGGCCACACGCAGCTGTTTTTATAAATCATTCTGTTTTTGTCAACGTTTCTGGTAAGACAACATGTGTTTGTTTCTTCGCACACGTTCTTTGTGGGGATTAACGGTGAATTTGTGTAGTTAGGTTATCAAATGACCATTTTAGTGGCAAATTTAGCTAGCTTAGTTCGCTAACTAGCTAAGGTCGGAATAATTTGTCGAGCTGAAGGGCTACGTTAGCTAACTAGCTTGTTGGCTAGCTAGCTAAACTCAAACGAATTCAAAGATCAACTTGGCACAGGTAAGAGTTGCGTTTAGATGGCTTGATTTTAATACAAACAAGTCATTGGTAACGAGCTAGTTAGCTAAACTAGGTATCATTTATCGTGGTTGGCTAACGTACCTAGCTTCCCCCGAAGCGCCGCAAGCAAGGCCTGCTCGTTTGCCTCATCAACAACTAGCTAGCTTTGCAAACTCGCTGTTGGCTAGTTAACAATAGTAACTAGCTAGTTAGTTATGCATTTTAGACATGCAGGAATGATACCTCTGTACAAACTAAATATACATGTTTGAAATAACACTGTTCTAGTTAGCTCTAGTTGGTAGAACTAAGGAACACTAACGTTATACCCTGCAGTTCGTGCCTTCCGAAGTAACTTTGTTTTCGCGTTAACTGTCCGCTAATGGCAATGGTTCACGTTCACCAGCCTGTATATGTCAGTGTGAGAATAAATAACATGCTAAAATGGTGGAGAGAACAACGTTACTCCCCAGTCCGAGGTACCTGTTGAGAAAATCCACAAGAGGTGTCCGTTCACAATACACAAACAAAACACTCCATCACATAGTCCTCGAGCTCTGGTGCAGTTCATAATTGGAGCGTGGACAACATCTTATTTCAAGGCATGTCATGACGCTAAAGCCCCACTAACTAGTTGGGCTAATTGTGTTTGACATATTCTGCATGACACTTCTCTTCATGTATCATGTTCAGCTGTCCTCATATCGCTTGCTATTCCTCTTGTCAGAGGGATGGAGTGCTGAAAGAACGGTCACTGACAGGGCTTGTCTTCAGACTTTCATTCTAAAGTAGGGAATGTATTAATGTTCAATCACTATCATGCCACCAATAACGTGTAATTTGATTGCCAATATGCTGGGATCTCTCTATGCAGGCATACCTGGGCTCCCGAGTGGTGCAGCAGTCTAAGGCACTGCATCTCAGTGCTTGAGGCGTCACTACAGACACCCTGGGTCGAATCCAGGCTGTATCACAACCGGCTGGAGTCCCATAGGGCGGCCAGTGTAGGCCATCATTAAAAATAATTTGTTCTTAACTGACTTTCCTAGCTAAATAGAGGTAAAAACATAGACGTACTTACAGTAATTATGGTGCCTACCATTGGCTTGGCTGGTGTGATGAAGTGTTTTTTATTATACTAAAGTAAATGGGTGACATGTCAGCTCAGTGTCCTTCCTACCGCTTCTATAATGAGGATGCAGAGTCTACTACAGGAGTGTTTCCCTGCTGTCTGTTCAACCCAAGGGATGCTCATTAGGATAGTATTATGCTATTGCCATAAATGGAGAACTCGGTGGGGAAATATAGCCTAACTAAGCACATCCGTCACTTCTCACAGCAAATTAAAACGCAACGCCTAATAGGCTAATGTATGAAGCGTTGCCGAGACACCGCAGTTTTGTTGAAATAGTGGTCCCTTTTTTGTCTGGCTTTGGAGTTTGTTAATCAAAGAGGGAAGGCTCCAGTTAGCTGATAGCTAGATGCAGAACCCCACTGTGGGCTTGTTTGATGAGTAGTTCTATTGTTTTAGGACTATAGGACTATAGCTGGGTTTGAGAGTGACTTATGCTAGGCTACAGTTTTATACATGTCACTGCCGTATTGTATTTAATGTCTAGTTAGAAAGTCAAGGAGGCACACTTGCCTGAGTTATGAACTATCTATCCTGGTTGTCTAGTGCTGCCATTAATAATTCTGTGCCGAGGCTCACCGATTTGGCTTTCATTGCTGGAGGCTCTGCCGTTAGGAGTGCAGTGACACAACTCTTGATTTATGTCCAAATTAGGGGTGTAAATTGAGAATATTGAATAGTCTGATGCTGTGTAATTTCTTCTTTAATTACTCAGGTGTGTGTCTGTGCATTTGTGTGTGGTGGGGGGAGGGAAATCATGATGAATTTGTATGCTTAAATGCTTTATGTTCTTATCCAACTTCCTCCTCGTGATATAGTCAGACAGACGTCAGTAACGTAGGTAGGCCCATCCGGTTTCACAGCTTGACACAGTGAACATTGCAACATGATTGATTCCTCTTTGTTTATCGATTGTGTGCATCAAAGGAGACTACTGGCAGTTTGCGAGGCTGTTGGGTTTATGAGATTCAGTGACCGTGTTGGTGGCGTAGCTACTTCAGTTGGTGGACTTGTAACTGTAGTGAAAAATGTGATCAGATCAGTTGTCACCAGCGTCTGTTGCTAAGGGACAGGGAGAGCTTTCCTCCTACCCTGACAGCATCTATTATTTACTTCAGTTTTTAAGGGATTGGAACAAATAACACCTGATTTCCCCTATATTCCCCTACGTTTTATGATCACTCTGAACGTCTCCATTAATTAGTAGCACTGTAACATACTACAATTGACTTGAGCATATTTTCTGTGGTTAGTTGTAGAGCTGGGCGGTACACCGTATTTTACGATATACTGGTATTGATGCATGGACCGGTTTGGGTTTTTACTTTACCTTCTATAACGGTATTTAAAATGTTTGGTTTGTTAAATGTGATACACCGTGTGTATAGTCGTCTCTCTCTGCTCTCCAACTATCCATTCTGCTTTCCACACAGACCTAGCCCCATCTAGCCCCATTTGTTGTTGTTTGACCACGAGACACTTGCGTTCAGTTTGCATGGTCAATGTAGCACATGCAAAAATGTTAATGACAACGATGCTGTTTTCATTTAGCTTCTTAATGTAAATCCCCTAGCGTTCTAAAATTACACTATTAGCTTGTGTTTCTTACATCTGCCAACCGCTAGTTTGTCTTGGCAAGTTTGGCCTAAATCTTGTTTGCCGCTCATCGCTAGTTAGCTGGCTAGCTAGCTAACTAGTTAAAATCCAAATCACAGTGTATTTGGTCACATACACATGGTTAGCGGATGTTAATGGTCACATACACATGGTTAGAGGATGTTAATGGTCACATACACATGCTTAGAGGATGTTAATGGTCACATACACATGGTTAGAGGATGTTAATGGTCACATACACATGGTTAGAGGATGTTATTGGTCACATACACATGGTTAGAGGATGTTAATGGTCACATACACATGGTTAGAGGATGTTAATGGTCACATACACATGGTTAGAGGATGTTATTGGTCACATACACATGGTTAGAGGATGTTAATGGTCACATACACATGGTGAGCAGATGTTAATGGTCACACACATGGTTAGCAGATGTTATTGGTCACATACACATGGTTAGCAGATGTTATTGGTCACATACACATGGTTAGCAGATGTTAATGGTCACATACACATGGTTAGAGGATGTTAATGGTCACATACACATGGTTAGAGGATGTTAATGGTCACATACACATGCTTAGAGGATGTTAATGGTCACATACACATGCTTAGAGGATGTTAATGGTCACATACACATGGTTAGAGGATGTTAATGGTCACATACACATGGTTAGAGGATGTTATTGGTCACATACACATGGTTAGAGGATGTTAATGGTCACATACACATGGTTAGAGGAGTAGAGTAGAGTAATCTAACAATTCCCCAACAACTACCTAATACACACACAAGTGAAGGGATGGAATAAGAATATGTACATATAAATATATGGATGATTGATGGCCGAGCGGTATAGGCGAGATGCAATAGGTGGTATAAAATACAGTATATACATATGAGATGAGTAATGTAAGATATGTAGACATTATTTAAAGTGACTTGTGATCCATTTATTAAAGTGGCCAATGATTTGATTCCGTATATAGTAGAGGTCGACCGATTGTGATTTTTCAATACCGATTATTGGAGGACCCCAAAAAAAAGCAGATACCGATTTTCTTTAAAAAACGTTTTATATATATGTAATAATGACAAGTACAACAATACTGAATGAACACTTATTTTAACTTAATTAATACGTCAATAAAATCTATTTATTCTCAAATAAATAATGAAACGTGTTCAATTTGGTTTAAATAATGCAAAAACAAAGTGTTGAAGAAAGTAAAGGTGCAATATGTGCCATGTGAGAAAGCTAACGTTTCAGTTCCTTGCTCAGAACATGAGAACAGCTGGTCGTTCCTTTTAACATGAGTCTTCAATATTCCCAGGTAAGAAGTTTTAGGTTGTGGTTATTATAGGACTATTTCTCTCTCTACCATTTGTATTTCATATACTTTTGACTATTGGATGTTCTAATGGGTACTTTAGTAATGCCAGTCTAATCTCGGGAGTTGAAAGGCTTGAAGTCATAAACAGCTCAATGCTTGAAGCAAAGCGAAGAGCTGCTGGCAAATGCACGAAAGTGCTGTTTGAATGAACGCTTACGAGCCTGCTGCTGCCTACCACCGCTCAGACTGCTCTATCAAATCATAGACTTAATTATAATATAACACACAGAAATACGAGCCTTAGGTCATTAATATGGTCAAATCCGGAAACTATAATTTCGAAAACAAGACGTTTATTCTTTCAGTGAAATACGGAACCGTTCCGTTCTAACGGATGGCATCCATAAGTCTAAATATTCCTGTTACGTTGTAACAACCTTCAATGTTATGTCATAATGTTATGTCATAATTACATAAAATTCTGACAAATTGGTTCGCAACGAGCCAGGCAGCCCAAACTGTTGCATATACCCTGACTGCGTGCAATGAACGCAAGAGAAGTGACACAATTTCACCTGGTTAATATTGCCTGCTAACCTGGATTTCTTTTAGCTAAATATGCAGGTTTAAAAAATATATATACTTGTGTTTTGATTTTAAGAAAGGCATTGATGTTTATGGTTAAGTACACATTGGAGCAACGACAGTCGTTGATAGGTTTAATGCTAGCTAGCAACTTACCTTTGCTTACTGCATTCGCGTAACAGGCAGACTCCTCGTGAGGCAGGTGGTTAGAGCGTTGGACCAGTTAACTGTAATGTTGCAAGATTGGATTCCCGAGCTGACAAGGTAAAAATCTGTCATTCTGCCTCGTTCCTAGGCCGTCATTGAAAATAAGAATGTTCTTAACTGACTTGCCTGGTTAAATAAAGATTAAATAAAGGTGTAAAAAAATATAGATATAAAAAAAATCGGCGCCCAAAAATACTGATTTCCGATTGCTATGAAAACTTGAAATCGGCCCTAATTAATCGGCCATTCCGATTTAATCGGTCGACCTCTAGTTTAGACCTAAATCAGCATGTTTGTGCAACAGTGTCTTCTAAATCAAAGGGGAATACGCAAAGCACGAATATGTTCGCTACATGAAGTAGCTAAGAGAACATTCAATGTAGCCAAAGGTTATAGAGTCCCCTTGGAAACGCTTAACTATTTTGGTTCCTACCTTGTCACAATAACTCCTTCCTGGCATTTTCACTCGTTGTCATGTCAAACAACACTGTATTCCAAGTGCCCACTATTATATTCTAACTATAGAATTAGAATAGTCATTCTATTTTCATGATTCCAACAGGTCACAAGTGTTTTACTCTAAAGTCAAAGTCAAGTCAAATTCCAATTGCAACGTTTGGTTCAAAATAAGGCCTGTATTGTTTGTCCACATCATGCAGCCATGTGTGGCAGTGTGGAAATGATCTCAAATGAGTGCAGGAACTTATGAAAATGCTGAAAATGATTTTTGTTTGAATTTGAACAATGAGAATGGAGAAAGACCCATTTTGAAATCACATAGTATCAATGTGTTGCCACCCTAGGATCACTCACTACTCATAAAGAACATGTATGACTTTTTTATTATTCAAAAACCTAAAATAGTGGCAAATACCATCCATTTTTTGTTTTATGCAGTAATATGATATTTGGGCCATATTGCCCGGCACTAGTTGGTTGGAGCAGTCTTGTGCTTTGTCTCCGTCTGGTTGAAATATACCCAACTGTAATGAGCAAGGTACACTTTGAACAGCTTGTCCTCTCATTGGACATCCATCCCCTCCCATGGTGTGTCCTGTTCTCTCATTGGCCATCCATCCCATGGAGCGTGGTTTGTTCTGTTCTCTCATTGCTGTATATGGGGAGACAGATGCCCATCCTGTCTCTCTTGTCTGTCTCTCTCCTCTCTGTCCCCCTACTCTCTCTCTCTCCTCTCTGTCCCCCTACTCTCTCTCTCTTTCCTCTCTGTCCCCCTACTCTCTCTCTCTTTCCTCTCTCTCTCTCCTCTCTGTCCCCCCACTCTCTCCTCTCTGTCCCCCTACTCCCTACTCTCTCTCTCGCTCTTTCCTCTCTGTCTCTCTCTTTCCTCTGTCTCTCTCCTCTCCTCCCCTCTGAGGAGGGAGCTCCTGTTTTCCTTTGTCCCTCGCCTCCCTCCTCTGGTGTAAGCGCATGGCAGGGCAGCAGAATCGGTAATGAAGAAAGTGCCCAATTTAGCCTCCTCAGCCGCGCGCTCCTCTGAGATGTGCTTCCTGCCTGCCTCTCTGCCTGGGTGCAGCGAGGCGGGATGCTGTGAGTGGCTGAGCTAGAGCTGACATCACAGGGGCCAGCTGTTGATTTGGTGCTGTCTCTGAGGCTGGGGCGAGTCACTGACTCTGTCAGGCGCCTACTGAGGGGCTCTGGCAGGTAGACACACACACACACCCGAACCCACGACGATAGAAGGCTGTGTGAGACTGCTGCAGGGAGCGAGTCGCTCCGAGCAGCTACGTCCTCCTCAACCAATGCTGCCTTGGGTACTACGGACTCCTCCAAAAGCTTGCAATGAACATAAGGAGGGCTACTATGTGGCAGGTAGGTCTTGGTTTCTGTCCTTACCAAATATTTTGTATTTGGTGAAGGAAGGAGCACATTGGAAAATCAGGAGTAATGGTTTAAGTGCCAGATAATAGCTACTAAGGCTTTTGGTAGACTTTTCAGACTTGAATAATTCAGACATTGTGCTGGGTTCGCAATCATCTGTCTGTCACTATCTAAGACCTTGAGCTTCATTTTTGAAAGCTGTGATTTATTGTTGAGGTTCAGTTTTGGTGGCTATGTTTTCAATATGATCCTATTGAGACGCAGTTAAACATCACAGCAGTCTTCTACAATATGATCCTATTGAGACGCAGTTAAACATCACAGCAGTCTTCTACAATATGATCTAAGCTACAGTTGTGAATTTCTTTAACCATTTAAGCCACAGGGTTTATCTGATGACGATAAGGGCTCGGTTTCCAAAGGATGCACAGCAAGGCTGCTTTCAGTGAACAGGGGATCTGTAGACTGTGTTCAGTGTGTTGGGGATCTGTAGACTGTGTTCAGTGTGTTGGGGATCTGTAGACTGTTCAGTGAACAGGGGATCTGTAGACTGTGTTCAGTGAACAGGGGATCTGTAGACTGTGTTCAGTGAACAGGGGATCTGTAGACTGTGTTCAGTGAACAGGGGATCTGTAGACTGTGTTCAGTGAACAGGGGATCTGTAGACTGTGTTCAGTGAACAGGGGATCTGTAGACTGTGTTCAGTGAACAGGGGATCTGTAGACTGTGTTCAGTGAACAGGGGATCTGTAGACTGTGTTGGGGATCTGTAGACTGTGTTGGGGATCTGTAGACTGTGTTGGGGATCTGTAGACTGTGTTGGGGATCTGTAGACTGTGTTCAGTGAACAGGGGATCTGTAGACTGTGTTCAGTGTGTTGGGGATCTATAGACTGTGTTGACTGTGTTCAGTGTGTTGGGGAACAGGGGATCTGTAGACTGTGTTCAGTGTGTTGGGGATCTGTAGACTGTGTTCAGTGAATCCCCAATATGAATTTAGCAGCAACGCACCTACACTGCTAAATCGTGGCCTTCACTACAAATAAAAATATATATATATATATATACTTTTCGGGATAGGAAAACGTTTCCCGTTTAAACCTAAACAACTAAAACCAGATATAAAGTATGTAGAAAATATAATGGAGCAATAAATGTATCAATAAGATCATCTTTGAGAACTAACAATCAGGGAGAATCTAAAATTCCCCAAATGTCTTCACACTGCCACCGCTGCTGAAAAAAATCCTAGGGGAAACACTGCAATGTGTTGGTGAACAGGGGCTGTGTTCTGATTACCGTTGTGTCTTGGCGTGGCTTTCTTTCATCAGCGCACTAATGACCATATATATAAGCCATTAAGAGGCTTGTGTTGCGTTGTCTCTGCACAGCTTGCATTTCTGCTCCTCTGTATATTGTTTCTGCAGGTGTTTCTGTTATTACAAATGGGTTTTTAATGACTGACTCCACTAGTGTGATGTACAGAGCCTTCAGAAAGTATTCATACCCCTTGACTTATTCCACATTTTGTTCCAGACGGAATTCAAAATGGATAAAATATAATTTATCTCACCCATCTACACTATACCCCCATAATGACAATGAAAATATGTTTTTAGGAATGTTAGTTAATTTATTGTAAATAAAATACTGAAATATGTAAGTATTCACACACCCAGAGTCATTACTTTGTAGAAGTACCTTTTGGTAGCGATTACGGCTGTGTGTCTTTCTGTGTAAGTCTCCAAGAGCTTTCCACACCTGGTTTGTGCAACATTTGCCCATTTATATAAATAGATATATTTTCATAATTCTTCAAGCTCTGTCAAATTAGTTGTTTGTCATTGCTAGACAACCATTTTCAGGTCTTGCCATAGATTTGAGTCAACTTGTTTTAGGTTATTGTCCTGCTGAAAGGTGAATTAATCTCCACTGAGAGAAACCAGACTAAACCAGGTTTTCCTCTAGGATTTTTCCTGTGCTTAGCTCTTTAAAAAAAAATCCTAAATAACTCCCCAGTCCTTAACGATTACAAGCAAACCCATAACATGATGCAGCCACCACTATTTGCCCTAAACATAACACTTTGTATTCAGGACAAACAGTTAATTGCTTTGTCTATTTTTTTTGCAGTACTATTTTACTGCGTTGTTGCAAATAGGATGCATGTTTAGTATTTGTTTTTCACTCTGTCATTTAGGTTAGTATTGTAGAGTAACTATAATGTTGTTGATCCATCCTCAGTTTTCTCCTGTCACAGCCATTAAACTCTGTACCTGTTTTAAAGTAGCCATTGTCCTCATGGTGAAAACCCAGAGCGGTGTCCTTCCTCTCCGGCAATTGGCTTAGGAAGGACGCCTGTGTCTTTGTCGAGACGGGGTGTGTTGATACATCATCCAAAGTGTAATTAGTAACTTCAACGTGCTCAAAGGGATATGCAATGTCTGCTTTTATTTGCCCTGGTTTGAGAGGCATTGGAAAATCTCCTTGGTTTTTGTGGTTGAATCTGTGTTTGAAATTCACTGTTCGACTGAGGGACCTTACAATTATTGGTATGTGTGGGGTACAGAGAGGAGACGGTCATTCAAAAAATCACGTTAAACACTTATTTCACTCACAGTGAGTCCATGCAACTTATGTGACTTGTTAAGCACATTTACCTGTAATTGAGGCTGAGTGACGAAATGAATACCTTTTAGTCTACTCTTTATACCCCCGAGGGCTTAAGTCTCAATGATCATCAGCTCTCTCTAATCAATAACTCTCCTTATTATCAGACGTGGCTTTGACCCGGGGTACGGGCTTATTTACCCTGTTCAACACACTGATTATCAATGTCTTTTATTAGGCTTAAAGTAAACAGTATTACTATTCCTGGGAAGTGATGGTTGGTTGCCCAATGCATTAGATCTTTCTATGCTTTTTCCTCTGTTGTTTTCTGTGTGACTGTAGAGCTGGAGAAGACCGCCTCATGGATGTGTCTGTCTGTTGGCTACACAGTATGTTGGATGGATGGATGGAGGGATGGAGGGAGGGATGGATGGATGGATGGAGGGATGGATGGATGGAGGGATGGAGGGCTGGATGGATGGATGGATGGCTGGATGGATGGCTTTGGCTGCTTTTCTCTGCTCTTGTATTGTTCCATCCTCCTACACACAGTCTGGGAGGGAGAGTCTCTCCCCTCGCTTGCTCCCCCCTGCTTTCCCCCCAGCACTTGGGCGGGGTACCGCCCAAGCCTAGTGTGTACCGCCCTGTCTGTGCGTGCAATCAGAATGGCCTCTTGTGCATTCCACAGGAGCAATTTCCTATTCGCTGTGCTAACATAATTGTCATTGAGTGGTCCATTTACAGCCGGCATATGATTAGTTAGCTCCCATTCCCCTGTCTGGCAGAGTGGCTGTGCCCTTTTGACCTCATTGTGGGTTTTTGAGAACACATTTTCATGGGCAGAAAAGTGTAGCGTGGAAAAAGGCTTAGGCACTTATTCACCACTTCTACAGGCAGGCAGTATGGGTGTGTTTGTACCGTGGGGAATGGAGATAAAGGGACTGTGAAGAGGCTCTTTACGGTTCAACCACTCAGATCAACTCAGAGTCTCAGAGTCTGTTGTCAAATACAGAGGAGCTGCTCAGTAACAGGAGACCCAGAGGATTCTACTGGGCTGTGTGTGTGTGTTTCCTTGGGTACGTGAAGACTTCTGGTCTGTTTGCCTGCCAGTGTTTATTCGTGTGTGTGTGTGTCACACTGCGTTCCATCTGCATGCATTAAGCCCCCCTGTCCCTGACACCAACTCCCCCGTGTGTCACACAGACTGTCCCTGACACAGAACTGACACTGACATTGATCTCCTGAACTCAGCGGCTAGCTCAGCCCTGCTGTTCCTCCCTGTCTGTGCAGCACAGCTCTGACTCCTAATGCAGCTTGTGTCTGGGGCCAGAATCTCTCTTGCTGTCTGTCTGGTTGGTTGAGTTTTACTGGTGTCACCAGCTAGTAGGGCTGACTGTAGTCTGTAGTCATGTGAAGTTCCACACCTCTTTGTGTTGCTGCTGACTGCCAGACTGGAGGTTACCTTTGGTCTAGTAGTGTCTGCAGTTTACTGTCAAACCAGGATCTGCATACACAGCAAGGTATGATGAGGTAGGGTGGGGTAGGGTGGGGTGGGGTATGGTGCGGTATGGTATGGTGAGGTGAAAAAGGATTAATAAGTGAGCAGGAATCCACCACTTATCTGGCAGCATGCATGGGTCTGCTTCCCACTGGCCCGACGGGACTGTGTGGAGACGAGACTGTGTGGAGACGGGACTGCCTACTGGTTGCCAGAGAGAGCTACTGTGCGCTCTGCCCGGTAGATGGCACTGGGCTCTGGGACTAGGAGGAGACGGGACTGCCTACTGGTTTCCAGAGAGAGCCAGAGAGAGCTTACTGTGGCGGGCGCTCTGCCCGGTAGATGGCACTGGGCTCTGGGACTAGGAGGAGACGGGACTGCCTACTTGTTGCCAGAGAGAGCTACTGTGGCGGGCGCTCTGCCCGATAGATGGCTCTGGGACTAGGAGGAGACGGGACTGTGTGGAGACAGGACTGCCTACTGGTTGCCAGAGAGAGCTACTGTGGCGGGCGCTCTGCCCGGTAGATGGCACTGGGCTCTGGGACTAGGAGGAGACGGGACTGTGTGGAGACAGGACTGCCTACTGGTTGCCAGAGAGAGCTACTGTGGCGGGCGCTCTGCCCGGTAGATGGCACTGGGCTCTGGGACTAGGAGGAAGGTTGGAGTGGAAGAACATGGGGGAAGATGTAGAGCCCTTCTGACTGAAGATGGAGAATCTGTTACAGCCCTTCTGACTGAAGATGGAGAATCTGTTACAGCCCTTCTGACTGAAGATGGGGAATCTGTTACAGCCCTTCTGACTGAAGATGGAGAATCTGTTACAGCCCTTCTGACTGAAGATGTAGAATCTGTTACAGCCCTTCTGACTGAAGATGGAGAATCTGTTACAGCCCGTCTGACTGAAGATTGAGAATCTGTTACAGCCCTTCTGACTGAAGATGGAGAATCTGTTACAGCCCTTCTGACTGAAGATGGAGAATCTGTTACAGCCCGTCTGTTACCTTCTATGTGAAGCGTCCATGTGGGAAATGACATGTCTGTCAGTGTCCTCTCCAAAGTTGGTATTCTAAATATCAGGGTTTTGATAGTGTTATCTTCTGTTTTTCACGGCTGTTATTCCTGAATATGTAAAGCTGCTCTGTTTTACATAACTGGCACGACAGAGTGGGTTTAACACGACCCTCCATGCACCCAATGGCTCTGATGGATGAAACCTGTTTTATACATAGGCATGCACAGCCACAATATCGCTTTCTGTCTCTTTCTCTCTCTCTCTCTCTCCCCATTTTTCTCTCTCCCACTCACACACGTGATATCCCCTGGACTCTGTCTGTCCATGTCAGCCCTGTCACTGTCAGCGACCTATAACCCCGTTCCATCAGTGTTCTCTAAGGGTCCTGACCCCCCTGACCTCTTTCTTTTCTCCCTGTGACAGGTCTGTGATGGCCATGAGCAGCTTGGAGGGCAGTGCCACCGAGGCCATTCAGATCTGGACACCAGAGACTCCGAGCTGGTGCTAAGGACATGGGACTCTCCCTCAGAGTTAGCGACAGGCCCAGCAGCACGAGACGTTACAGTGACAAACCAGCGGTGGCGCAGGACTGCTGCCCTCAGAGCCTTCTCACCCCCTGCAGGACGTCACCACCACAGGCCCAGCAGCTCCCAGTAAGTAGCTACCCTCAGAGCCTTCTCACCCCCTGCAGGACGTCATCACCACAGGCCCAGCAGCTCCCAGTAAGTAGCTACCCTCAGAGCCTTCTCACCCCCTGCAGGACGTCACCACCACAGGCCCAGCAGCTCCCAGTAAGTAGCTACCCTCAGAGCCTTCTCACCCCCTGCAGGACGTCACCACCACAGGCCCAGCAGCTCCCAGTAAGTAGCTACCCTCAGAGCCTTCTCACCCCCTGCAGGACGTCACCACCACAGGCCCAGCAGCTCCCAGTAAGTAGCTACCCTCAGAGCCTTCTCACCCCCTGCAGGACGTCACCACCACAGGCCCAGCAGCTCCCAGTAAGTAGCTACCCGTAAGGTGCATAGGCCATTGGGGGGCCGGGGGGAAATTAAAAACAGCGTTGACATCACTCCAGTCGAGAGACTGACAGATATTACAAATCAGCAATGCTGTACTTGAGTAGAAAAGATTCCATTTGTGTGCTGGAATAACTTAATAGATGTGGACCAGCCTGGTGTTTTTAGTTATTTCTCTTCAAGATGACCATTTTTGATCTGCCTCTCAGACAGTAAAATAACTAAAATAGCACTGCACACTGCAGAACAAAAGAACAACATACATTTAGTTATTGAAGAGCGTGTTTAAATATGGGTGTGAGAGGAGCAGGTTTGAGTACATGTAATCTGATTTACAAGTTTTTTTTAATCAATTACAATACCAGCTAAAATATTGTAATCAGATTACATACTTTTGAAAAACTAGATTACTTTAAAATTCAGAACGGGTGTTTGTGAGAGAAAGAAATGCATTTAGACACCTTTCGGTTTCTCAGTGACATTCAATTCACCATTGAAAAAAGGTGTTTCAGTTTGTTTCACCTGAGAGAGTCTGATCACCAGTCAGAGACCACTATGATGACACACCAGTTGATGACCACTAATCAGAGACCACTATGATGACACACCAGATGATGACCAATCAGAGACCACTATGATGACACACCAGATGTGTTTGATGGATCCTTTTCTAAAAGCCGGTGTGATGCGTTTTACATCATTCCTGCTATTTTTCTGTATTTTGGAACTTCTGTATCTTGAAATTGTATTGCTTATATACAAAACATTTTGTCAACAATGGACAAATGAAACAAATGAAGGGGAAGTAATCCAAAAGTAACAGAAAATAATCCGATTACGTTACGGAGTTTGGGTAATCCAAAACCTACGTTACTGATTACAATTGTGGACAGGTAAGGTGCCGTTTTCAAGGGATTGTTAAATATATGAACTATTTGGTTGTAATATCAGCACCTCTTAAAGAGCAGAGTCAGAACAGCACATCCCATTATTCCATGTTTATCTCTATCAGAGTTCTACAGCAAGGAACTGCATGCTTTTCATCAGTAAACATCAACTGGTCATTTAACTCACAATCGCTCAATATTGGCCACCATTAATTGGATTTGAGTGATCTAAAATAAGTGAAATTTACAGTGGGGCAAAAAAGTATTTAGTCAGCCACCAATTGTGCAAGTTCTCCCACTTAAAAAGATGAGAGAGGCCTGTAATGTTCATCATAGGTACACTTCAACTATGACAGACAAAATGAGAAGAAAAAAAATCCAGAAAATCACATTGTAGGATTTTTAATGAATTTATTTGCAAATTATGGTGGAAAATAAGTATTTGGTCATCTACAAACAAGCAATATTTCTGGCTCTCACAGACCTGTAACTTCTTCTTTAAGAGGCTCCTCTGTCCTCCACTCGTTACCTGTATTAATGGCACCTGTTTGAACTTGCTATCAGTATAAAAGACACCTGTCCACAACCTCAAACAGTCACACTCCAAACTCCACTATGGCCAAGACCAAAGAGCTGTCAAAGGACACCAGAAACAAAATTGTAGACCTGCACCAGGCTGGGAAGACTGAATCTGCAATAGGTAAGCAGCTTGGTTTGAAGAAATCAACTGTGGGAGCAATTATTAGGAAATGGAAGACATACAAGACCACTGATAATCTCCCTCGATCTGGGGCTCCACGCAAGATCTCACCCCGTGGTGTCAAAATGATCACAAGAACGGTGAGCAAAAATCCCAGAACCACACGGCGGGACCTACTGAATGACCTGTAGAGAGCTGGGACCAAAGTAACAAAGCCTACCATCAGTAACACACTACGCCACCAGGGACTCAAATCCTGCAGTGCCAGACGTACTGGCTTAAGCAGGGGGACACATGTCCAGGCCCGTCTGAAGTTTGCTAGAGAGCATTTGGATGATCCAGAAGAAGATTGGGAGAATGTCATATGATCAGATGAAACCAAAATATAACTTTTTGGTAAAAACTCAACTCGTCGTGTTTGGAGGACAACGAATGCTGAGTTGCATCCAAAGAACACCATACCTACTGTGAAGCATGGGGGTGGAAAGATCAAGCTTTGGGGCTGTTTTTCTGCAAAGGGACCAGGACGACTGATCCGTGGAAAGGAAAGAATGAATGGGGCCATGTATCGTGAGATTTTGAGTGAAAACCTCCTTCCATCAGCAAGGGCATTGAAGATGAAACGTGGATGGGTCTTTCAGCATGACAATGATCCCAAACACACCGCCCGGACAACGGAGTGGCTTCGTAAGAAGCATTTCAAGGTCCTGGAGTGGCCTAGCCAGTCTCCAGATCTCAACCCCATAGAAAATCTTTGTAGGGAGTTGAAAGTCCGTGTTGCCCAGCAAACTTTTGTTATTGACCAAATACTTATTTTCCACCATAATTTGCAAATAAATTCATTAAAAAAATCCCACAATGTGATTTTCTGGAGAAAAAAAATTCTCATTTTGTCTGTCATAGTTGAAGTGTACCTATGATGAAAATTACAGGCCTCATCTTTTTAAGTGGGAGAACTTGCACAATTGGTGGCTGACTAAACTTTTTTGCCCCACTGTACTTGCCTAATACGAGTGGTTTTAGGTTCATTTCCCATCCTTTGTGGGCTCTGCCTGTCAAGCAGCAGAAAGGCGAATTCGCCGATGTACTGTTATCTGATATTTACTTTTCTAGCTACCTGATGATAATGTTTACATCGCTAGCTACCTGATGATAATGTTTACAGCGCTAGCTACCTGATGATAATGTTTACATCGCTAGCTACCTGATGATAATGTTTACATCGCTAGCTACCTGATGATAATGTTTACAGCGCTAGCTACCTGATGATAATGTTTACATTGCTAGCTACCGGTAGACCTAATGTCGTTTTTCTCCCACCAACCCAGGTCTATCTAGTGAAGTTGGCTAACACTATCTATCCCCTTTCAACATTGTTAATAAGGGTTTAATCAGGATTGCTGCTGATAGACGACATTGACTGAGGGACCACGTCAAATTGGCTAGTTGCCTAACAACAAATGACGTCTATGGCGAGTTAACAAGTTACCATTCAGGGGATAAACTAGATGGCTGTATTGGAATATCTATAGTAGGGTTGGGCGGTTTCCAGATTGTCATCCTCATACCGTTCTTCTCTCACACCGGGATTCAGGGTACTACTGGCTTAGTACACAAAAATGCAAAGAAGCCCATTGGGCGTCTATTAGCAGAATAACAACAAAATTAGCACAAGTAACAGCAAAATATTGCTAGCAAAATATGCTAACGAGTGCAAACGAAAATAAACTAATTGCGAAGGCAGGCAATGCAGCTCATAAAGTTATACATGTGGAGGTAGGAGCTACCGAAATGATATGTTTGAGTTTAGACATTTTACAAGCGAATGTGAGCGAGAGACACAAAGTTTTGACGGCATGCTTGTCTGAAGGACACGGTCTGTGTGGCGTCGCTAGGGCAACGGGCCCGCGCTGTTCTGAGGAGATGTGGAGAAGCAGACGGCCCAGAACGGAGAGGAAGAAATCAAGCTGCAGTGGCAGCTGTACAGATAACTCATTCAACGGGCTTTGACACCTCAAACACAGCAGAAAGCTCACACAATATGATGCACCGTGACGTTATTCATTCAGCCACGTACTTAGATAACGAGCAAGTTAATCTTAGGTGTCGCCCTAATGCAGAAAGATAACACTTCCTGTGTTTTGTAAATGTAGATCTACAATACTTCTTATTGTAATGTCTGCTCGGCATCAGACTGATTTCGTTCTTCAGTTGCACTTCTTCACTCAGAATGGCCGTTTGTGAATTCTCATCTATCAGCAGTTTGTGCTTTGACTGATGTGAGGCTACTGTTCTCCAGTACTTTTCTCTGGGTAGCCAGCCTACTGCTCTCCAGTACTTTTCTCTGGGTAGCCAGCCTACTGTTCTCCAGTACTTTTCTCTGGGTAGCCAGCCTACTGTTCTCCAGTACTTTTCTCTGGGTAGCCAGCCTACTGTTATCCAGTACTTTTCTCTGGGTAGCCAGCCTACTGCTCTCCAGTACTTTTCTCTGGGTAGCCAGCCTACTGCTCTCCAGTACTTTTCTCTGGGTAGCCAGCCTACTGCTCTCAAGTACTTTTCTCTGGGTAGCCAGCCTACTGCTCTCCAGTACTTTTCTCTGGGTAGCCAGCCTACTGCTCTCCAGTACTTTTCTCTGGGTAGCCAGCCTACTGCTCTCCAGTACTTTTCTCTGGGTAGCCAGCCTACTGTTATCCAGTACTTTTCCCTGGGTAGCCAGCCTACTGCTCTCCAGTACTTTTCTCTGGGTAGCCAGCCTACTGCTCTCCAGTACTTTTCTCTGGGTAGCCAGCCTACTGCTCTCCAGTACTTTTCTCTGGGTAGCCAGCCTACTGCTCTCCAGTACTTTTCTCTGGGTAGCCAGCCTACTGCTCTCTAGTACTTTTCTCTGGGTAGCCAGCCTACTGCTCTCCAGTACTTTTCTCTGGGTAGCCAGCCTACTGCTCTCCAGTACTTTTCTCTGGGTAGCCAGCCTACTGCTCTCCAGTACTTTTCTCTGGGTAGCCAGCCTACTGTTCTCCAGTACTTTTCCCTGGGTAGCCAGCCTACTGTTCTCTAGTAAAATGCTACCTTCACCTATCTGAAATTACATCATCAATTGCTGAACTTACAGATAATGAAAAGCATGCAGTTCCTTGCTGTGTAACTCTGAAACTAAATGTGGAATTTTGGGAAATGTGTAGTCCTGACTGCTCTTCAAGAGGGGATGATATTGAAACCAAATCGTTAGATTTATTTAACAAGCCCTTAAACGGCACACAGTTGTCAATGGTTTAGAGGAGCTGGTGGTCTCCTTGCCCATCAGCAGTCAAATGGAACGTTCCACACTGCATTGGGGCGTTGTATTGATAACTGCCTATAGAGAGGGCCGTGGGGTCACGGAGGCACTCTGAACATTCTGAAATCCACGGTGGTATTTTTCTATAGCCACAAGCTCTGTCCTCCAATAGTACGGGCTGTCTCACAGGCTCTTTCTCGATGCGTCTTTCTTGGATTCTTCTATCCTCAAAATGAATTGGTCACTCCCCTCTGACCTTCTCCGTCATGGGGTTTGAGAAGGAATCAAGGAAAGTTAAATTGAGACAGAGGCACAGAGCCACAGTGTTAATGTCAGAGACTGAATCAGATGGGGCCTCTCAACCTCTAATTAAAATCATTAATCACAGCTCTCATAAACCAGATGTCTCTTTCCCTAACCCTCTTCTCTCTATGATGTCTCCTTCCCTCTTCTCTCTATGATGTCTCCTTCCCTCTTCTCCTCTAGGATTTCTCCTCTCTATGATGTCTCCTTCCCTCTTCTCCTCTCTATGATGTCTCCTTCCCTCTTCTCTCTAGGATGTCTCCTCTATGATATCTCCTTCCCTAACCCTCCCCATCCCTCTTCTCTATGCTACTGCAAGAGACACTTGCTGCATAATTAGGCCACATTATTACCAAAAACCACTGTCACTGTCCCTGCATTAGCCCCATTACAGTAGTCATTCGATTTCAGATGTTCTAACTAATAGACCTTTACAATATGTCTCTTTAGCCCATATTTTCTCTCTGTTCTCTGTAAATGCATGATATTTCAATGCCCATGTTTTCTCTCTGTAAATGCATGATATTTCAATGCCCATGTTTTCTCTCTCTCTTCTCTGACTGTAGGTGTAAGATGTCTTTTGATGTAGCTCTAATGGAAAATGATTAGCATTTTGATTAGTAAAATCCCAGTGTCTCTCCATCGTCTGTCTCTTTCTCCATCTCCAGGACCCCAGTAACAGCAGTGCTGTATAGAGACTCTCTGTAAGCTGTGCGTCTGATGAGGATGTCTGATCCTGTTACTGTAAAGGACATCAGTAGGACTGACACCATGAAGGTTTGTGAGGCTGGAGTGGAGCTGGAGGCAGCAGACTGGACCGGCACCACAACATTAGGAGCAGACAGCAGACGGAACAGTGTGAAGGACAAACCCAAACCGGCTGGGAGCCTGGTGCCGGAACACAATGCCACCGGTCACCAAGACGGAAGCTGCTGTGACAACAAGAGGGAAACATCACAGGTAAACACCCCGGTGTAAACATAAACAGAGCCTTTTAGTGTGGACCAATGAGAAGATCACTTTTCCATTATATAGCCTTTTAGTGTGGACCAATGAGAAGATCACTTTTCCATTATATAGCCTTTTAGTGTGGACCAATGAGAAGATCACTTTTCCATTATATAGCCTTTTAGTGTGGACCAATGAGAAGATCACTTTTCCATTATATAGCCTTTTAGTGTGGACCAATGAGAAGATCACTTTTCCATTATATAGCCTTTTAGTGTGGACCAATGAGAAGATCACTTTTCCATTATATAGCCTTTTAGTGTGGACCAATGAGAAGATCACTTTTCCATTATATAGCCTTTTAGTGTGGACCAATGAGAAGATCACTTTTCCATTCTATCACAGACACAATTTGAACATGTTTTACCAACAATGTAAATATGGTAATATAATTTAACTATGGTAATGTGATTGAGCTCAGGATCAGTCATTAAAACACTCTAATGTAACAGCTAAAACAAGTTGGTGGAAGAAGATGTGCTGATGCAGTGCAGCAAAATGTTTCTTTGTCTCTGGGTTGGAGGTAATGTTGACAGGCAGCAGAGAGGGTATTGTCTCTGGGTTGGAGGTAATGTTGACAGGCAGCAGAGGGTATTGTCTCTGGGTTGGAGGTAATGTTGACAGGCAGCAGAGGGTATTGTCTCTGGGTTGGAGGTAATGTTGACAGGCAGCAGAGGGTATTGTCTCTGGGTTGGAGGTAATGTTGACAGGCAGCAGAGGGTATTGTCTCTGGGTTGGAGGTAATGTTGACAGGCAGCAGAGAGAGTATTGTCTCTGGGTTGGAGGTAATGTTGACAGGCAGCAGAGGGTATTGTCTCTGGGTTGGAGGTAATGTTGACAGGCAGCAGAGGGTATTGTCTCTGGGTTGGAGGTAATGTTGACAGGCAGCAGAGGGTATTGTCTCTGGGTTGGAGGTAATGTTGACAGGCAGCAGAGGGTATTGTCTCTGGGTTGGAGGTAATGTTGACAGGCAGCAGAGAGAGTATTGTCTCTGGGTTGGAGGTAATGTTGACAGGCAGCAGAGAGAGTATTGTCTCTGGGTTGGAGGTAATGTTGACAGGCAGCAGAGAGAGTATTGTCTCTGGGTTGGAGGTAATGTTGACAGGCAGCAGAGAGGGTATTGTCTCTGGGTTGGAGGTAATGTTGACAGGCAGCAGAGAGAGTATTGTCTCTGGGTTGGAGGTAATGTTGACAGGCAGCAGAGGGTATTGTCTCTGGGTTGGAGGTAATGTTGACAGGCAGCAGAGGGTATTGTCTCTGGGTTGGAGGTAATGTTGACAGGCAGCAGAGAGAGTATTGTCTCTGGGTTGGAGGTAATGTTGACAGGCAGCAGAGAGAGTATTGTCTCTGGGTTGGAGGTAATGTTGACAGGCAGCAGAGAGAGTATTGTCTCTGGGTTGGAGGTAATGTTGACAGGCAGCAGAGAGAGTATTGTCTCTGGGTTGGAGGTAATGTTGACAGGCAGCAGAGAGAGTATTGTCTCTGGGTTGGAGGTAATGTTGACAGGCAGCAGAGGGTATTGTCTCTGGGTTGGAGGTAATGTTGACAGGCAGCAGAGGGTATTGTCTCTGGGTTGGAGGTAATGTTGACAGGCAGCAGAGGGTATTGTCTCTGGGTTGGAGGTAATGTTGACAGGCAGCAGAGGGTATTGTCTCTGGGTTGGAGGTAATGTTGACAGGCAGCAGAGAGAGTATTGTCTCTGGGTTGGAGGTAATGTTGACAGGCAGCAGAGAGAGTATTGTCTCTGGGTTGGAGGTAATGTTGACAGGCAGCAGAGAGAGTATTGTGTCTGGGTTGGAGGTAATGTTGACAGGCAGCAGTATAAATGGGAAGCAGGAGAAGTGAAAGTGGTCGGTGGCTGGCGCCCCAGCCAGACTGAAGAAGACAGATAATCTGGATCTCAAATCCTGGCTTATCTACAAACTTCCTGTGTGTCACCCTGAGAGAGAGACTGAATGGGTGCCGGATGGGGGGGAGAGAGGGAGGGGGGTGCACTTCTCTGTGTGTCTCTCCTCTGTGACTTTGCCACCATCTGCCCCTGCCACGTTCTCTTTCTCAGGCCAGGTACCTTGTAGTGCAGACGTCAGCGTTTCCTTCTCTCTCCTCTCTCTTTGTCCCTTTCCTTTCTGCCCTGTTCAATTATCTGATCTACTGGTGCGTTCACACCTACTGTCTCTCACACACACACACACGTGCGCGCCACTCACTGTCTCTAAGGGTCATACACATGCCTGGAAATGGTCCATTTCCATCTTTATTTCATTAATGTTATCTGACCCTCCAGCGCAGTGGGGAAAGGAACTGTCCTCTGGTTGGTTTTAGAGGACGGGGCCAGGAGAAGAGGGGGAGTGTGTGTGTGTGTGTACAGACGGTGTCTCAGCAGCAGCCCGAGTGGAGCATGGAGCCTGCCAGCCGTTCTGTCTAAATCAGACTCAGCTTTCGTCTCTGACTCTCTAGGACCTCTCCCTGTACACACACACACGCTCTCGAACACACACACACACACACACACACACACACACACACGAAGAGCAGAGGCATTGAGATGTCGTCCCCCGCTGCTTCCTGCTCCTCTTCAAACTGAGAACACTTCTCTTTGCTCTAGTCTACATGACAGGAAAATGGTCTGAGAGAGAGATGTGAAACTGGGTCTGAGAGAGAGATGTGAAACTGGGTCTGAGAGAGAGATGTGAAACTGGGTCTGAGAGAGGGGGATGTGAAACTGGGTCTGAGAGAGGGGGATGTGAAACTGGGTCTGAGAGAGGGGGATGTGAAACTGGGTCTGAGAGAGGGGGATGTGAAACTGGGTCTGAGAGAGGGGGATGTGAAACTGGGTCTGAGAGAGGGGGATGTGAAACTGGGTCTGAGAGAGAGGGATGTGAAACTGGGTCTGAGAGAGAGGGATGTGAAACTGGGTCTGAGAGAGAGGGATGTGAAACTGGGTCTGAGAGAGAGGGATGTGAAACTGGGTCTGAGAGAGAGGGATGTGAAACTGGGTCTGAGAGAGAGGGATGTGAAACTGGGTCTGAGAGAGAGGGATGTGAAACTGGGTCTGAGAGAGAGGGATGTGAATCTGGGTCTGAGAGAGAGGGATGTGAAACTGGGTCTGAGAGAGAGGGATGTGAATCTGGGTCTGAGAGAGAGGGATGTGAAACTGGGTCTGAGAGAGAGGGATGTGAAACTGGGTCAGAGAGAGAGGGATGTGAAACTGGGTCAGAGAGAGAGGGATGTGAAACTGGGTCAGAGAGAGAGGGATGTGAAACTGGGTCAGAGAGAGAGGGGTGTGAAACTGGGTCAGAGAGAGAGGGGTGTGAAACTGGGTCAGAGAGAGAGGGGTGTGAAACTGGGTCAGAGAGAGAGAGGTGTGAAACTGGGTCAGAGAGAGGGATGTGAAACTGGGTCAGAGAGAGGGATGTGAAACTGGGTCAGAGAGAGGGATGTGAAACTGGGTCAGAGAGAAAATACATTTTAATATACATAGTATTCAGACTCTGGATCTAATTTCTCAGACAGGAAGGTGTTTGAATCACGAGGGTGAGAATTCATCTTGGTCCATAAAGGGCTGCTCCTCGTGTTTTGTCACATGCCTATATTGATTGGCCGATCTCTTTAGTAGGATGCACGTTGACATCCAACATGTATGTACGTATGTATTCAGCCTTCCTGTTGTTCTGGACCACGATATTCATTAACCTTGTAGTCTTGTTAGCTAAACTCCTCCTTTTTGTGGACCGTTTGGTACAGCAGCCGTCTCCTGTATCAGCTGGCCAGTCGGTGAGGGGCTCTAAGGTACAGTCTGCCTGGCAACATTATCATTTTATCTCAGGTGTTTCTGCTGAGAAGACGGATTTATCCCATATGTCTTATTATATATTTGCCTGCTGTTGACTTGGTTCTTGTGATGTAGTGAACAGGGGGGTTCATACTCATTCCGTGGAGGCCCTAGTGTCAGAGGGTTTGGGGTTTGTCCTTTCAGTTAAGACCTAGACAACCAGGTGAGTGCAGTTTTTTTTTTACTAATTAGTAACCTTCATTTATCAATCGAGTACAAGGGACCTGCAGACACTCTGCCCTCCGTGGAATGAGTCTGACACGTGATTTATGTCATCCCTTTAAAAACATCCCGTGGAATGAGTCTGACACGTGATTTAAGTCATCCCTTTAAAAAACATCCCGTGGAATGAGTCTGATACGTGATTTAAGTCATCCCTTTAAAAACATCCCGTGGAATGAGTCTGACACGTGATTTAAGTCATCCCTTTAAAAACATCCCGTGGAATGAGTCTGACACGTGATTTAAGTCATCCCTTTAAAAACATCCCGTGGAATGAGTCTGACACGTGATTTAAGTCATCCCTTTAAAAACATCCCGACTTGTGGTGGTGCGTTAGTATTATTTATCTTCATTTGCATGATGTTCAGATGTTTAAACTGACTTATTTACGTGTTTGCTAACCATCACGTTAGTTGCATGCATGGATTGTATTGGATTGGATTGGATTCACCCAAGTCATTTTGAGGTCTGAACATGGTCTGTTGGTCGTGATTGCTTGGTGCTTGCTAACCATCACGTTAGTTACATGCATGGATATTGGATTCACCCAAGTCATTTTGAGGTCTGAACATGGTCTGTTGGTCGTGATTGCTTGGTGTTTGCTAACCATCACGTTAGTTACATGCATGGATATTGGATTCACCCAAGTCATTTTGAGGTCTGAACATGGTCTGTTGGTCGTGATTGCTTGGTGTTTGCTAACCATCACGTTAGTTACATGCATGGATATTGGATTCACCCAAGTCATTTTGAGGTCTGAACATGGTCTGTTGGTCGTGATTGCTTGGTGCTTGCTGGCCTTTACGTCTTGGTTTGTATTTTTACTTGGTCGGTTCGCGTTTTGATATGATCAACGCACGTCATCTAAAGGAATATATTTTTAACCGTTGTCAATATACTGTACTCTCCCTCAGTCCAGGGCCAAGGTAAAGTTAGTACGGAGCCTGGCTGTCTGTGAAGAGTCCTCTCCTCCCTTTCTAACTGCACACCAGCTGACACCAGATCCTCAGGTAAACCTTTAGACACACACACACACACACACACACACACACACCTCTCTGGGTAAACCTTTAGACACACACACACACACACACACACACACACCTCTGGGTAAACCTTTAGACACACACACACACACCTCTCTGGGTAAACCTTTAGACACACACACACACCTCTGGGTAAACCTTTAGTCACACACACACACACCTCTGAGTAAACCTTTAGACACACACACACACCTCTCTGGGTAAACCTTTAGACACACACACACACCTCTTTGGGTAAACCTTTAGACACACACACACACCTCTGGGTAAACCTTTAGTCACACACACACACACCTCTGAGTAAACCTTTAGACACACACCTCTGGGTAAACCCCCAGACGACTCCTTCTACCACATTAGCTGTGGCTCATTTCACAAACGTCACTCTGCCTTCTCACCGGACACACACACGAGCCAGAAGCTAGAGGGCCTCTGAGGGCCTGGCGTTTCATCCAGTCAGCACTAACTTCATCAAAACCACGAGGGTGTTCTCCACCACCAGCCGTTGGGTGTGTGTGTGTACCTGCGGTGTGTGTGTCCTGTATTACTCACATCCATCTTCGAGAAGATTGTATTTTCACGTGTCAGAACATGGAGTCCTGTGGATTGATATAATTGAATAGTAAGGTTGTCACTATGATGTCAGGCTTCCTCCAACCCATTCCTTTGTCTGTCAGCACCACTCAAACATGTCCTTGGCTAATGGTGTTTGAAGTTATATAGGTTATTTTGGGGGGGGTGGTTGTCTTTCTATGTTAAGTTGCAATTTTTTTATACCAATTATTTCTCCTTGAGTGGAGATGTTTCCTTGGTGTAGACGAGAAATGAAATGATTCTACTTCTCTGTAAAGATGCATTGTCCTTGCTGTGAAACCGGTTACTAGGAAACCCTGACTGGGTGTTTAAATGGATAGACTTCCTTGAACTAGTGAGATTTAACCCCCTCCCTCTGAGTTCTATTCAGTCCTCTTTCACTCTTCACTCTTATCTATCTTTCTCTTCTTCCTCCCTCTTTTTCTCCTCTTTCTGTCTTCCGCTCTCTCATTCGCCGTCTCTCCACTGACGCTCCCTTCCTCACATCTCTTTCTTTGTTGCGTTCCTGTAGTAATATTAGTTATTTTGTTAACCAGTTGTGCTGAATAACTACAGCAAAGCCTCCCTGAGAGGCAGAGGATATCTTATTTTTCTTACCTTTATTTAACTAGGCAAGTCAGTTGAGAACAAATTCTTATTTACAATGACGGCCTAGGAACAGTGGGTTAACTGCCTTGTTCAGGGGCAGGACAGATTTGTACCTTGTCAGCTGGGGGATTTGATCTACCAACCTTTTGGTTACTGGCCCAACGCTCTAACCGCTAGGCTACCATTATATCACTAATGTAAACATTATATCTACCTTCCAGAAACCACTGGCTCCTAACTTCTTTACCCAGTTGCCTCTATCCTGAAGTGGTATTTAATTTAAGCGTCTTGCAGCCAGCACTCTGAATATGTGTTCCAAATGGCACCCTATTCCCTCTGGGCCCTGGTCAAAAGTAGTGCCCTATAAAGGGAATAGGGTATCATTTAGGTCGCAGGCGGAGTTTCAGTGTGCTGTTCAGCTTTTAGCTCCTCTCTGCCTTTTCTACTAGTGTTGAATAGTGAATCAGAGCAGGGAATGAAGCGCAGCAGAGATTAAGATGAGTAGTGGGGTTAAACCAAGGTCAAGGCTGGGATCCTGAGAAGGCCTTGAAACACACACAACTGGAATGATAGGAATGTACATTTTCATTCAAGTCAGTACTGTCAAATGGTTGTTATATTCTCCATGCTCGCTAAGCCTTAGACATTTAACAATTCATATTTTAGTAATTTAGCAGACTCTTATCCAGAGCGACTTACAGGCACAATTAGGGGGTTAGGGCAAGGGCACATCAACACATTTTTTCACCTCGTCAGCTCGGGGATTTGAACCGGCGACCTTTACTGGCCCACTGCTCTTAACCACTAGGCTACCTGCCACCATTATAAAATATAATTAAAGCGTGTGTCAAGTGGCTGTGATATGAGGGGCTTCCCCCCCATTCTAGTTATTGTATTTCTATGCTTGTCTTACAACAAGTCTTCCAAAGGGAGTTCTTTCTTGTGGTACAATAAAGGAAATTATTGATGTTAATGTGTGGAAGGTGAGACAGGCTTTCTATTGGATGGATGTGAAGGTGTGGAAGATGAGACAGGCTTTCTATTGGATGGATGTGAAGGTGTGGAAGGTGAGACAGGCTTTCTATTGGATGGATGTGAAGGTGTGGAAGGTGAGACAGGCTTTCTATTGATGGATGTGAAGGTGTAGAAGGTGAGACAGGCTTTCTATTGGATGTATTCTCTTCCCCCAACATAAAGCAGATCTATATTTGACTCTCAGTATTCACTCCTCTGTAGGTCCATGTACTGTTAGTGTTTGTTTAGTCACATCACTGTAATGTCAAAATGATGTATGATTTTCAGGTGTTTTAAAGATGAAATAAAACGATGTTAATCGTTGTGATGTAATTGCCGAGGTGATTATCGTACGTAGAGGAGGAAGGTTTATCACTCTGTGCAGCACAGGGTTTTAGCTGAGCTGGTATTGGTAATGAAAACGGTGCTCTCGTAGTAAATCGGATGGTTTTTTAAAATGAGGTCGGTCGACGTGTACTTGTTTTCACAAGCTAAACATGTTAAACCCTTAAATATGTTTTCATTAACTTCAAACCAGGTGTGCGATTGTGTGGATAATTAGATGCAAGTTCTTAATGTGACATGCTAATTAATTCTGTCTATTTTAATTTTAGTGTACTTCTCATATGGCACCCTATTCCCTACAATGAGGGGGGAAAGTATTTGATCCCCTGCTGATTTTGTATGTTTGCCCACTGGCAAAGAAATTATCAGTCTAATTTTAATGGTGGGTTTATTTGAACAGTGAGAGACAGAATAACAACAAAAAAATCCAGAAAAACGCAGGTCAAAAAAGTTAGAAATTGATTTGCAATTTATTGAGGGAAATAAGTATTGGACCCCCTCTCAATCAAAAAGATTTCTGTCTCCCAGGTGTCTTTTATACAGGTAACGAGCTGAGATTAGCACACACTCTTAAAGGGAGTGCTCCTAATCTCAGTTTGTTACCTGTATAAAAGACGCCTGTCCACAGAAGCAATCAATCAATCAGATTCCAAACTCTCCACCATGGCCAAGACCAAAGAGCTCTCCAAGGATGTCAGGGACAAGATTGTAGACCTACACAAGGCTGGAATGGGCTACAAGACTATCGCCAAGCAGCTTGGTGAGAAGGTGACAACAGTTGGTGCGATTATTCGCAAATGGAAGAAACACAAAAGAACTGTCAATCTCCCTCGGCCTGGGGCTCCATGCAAGATCTCACCTCGTGGAGTTGCAATGATCATGAGAACGGTGAGGAATCAGCCCAGAACTACACGGGAGGATCTTGTCAATGATCTCAAGGCAGCTGGAACCATAGTCACCAAGAAAACAATTGGTAACACACTACGCCGTGAGGGACTGAAATCCTGCAGCGCCCACAAGGTCCCCCTGCTCAAGAAAGCACATATACTTGCCCATCTGAAGTTTGCCAATGAACATCTGAATGATTCAGAGGACAACTGGGTGAAAGTGTTGTGGTCAGATGAGACTAAAATGGAGCTCTTTGGCATCAACTCAACTCGCCGTGTTTGGGGGAGGAGGAATGCTGCCTGTGACCCCAAGAACACCATCCCCACCGTCAAACATGGAGGTGGAAACATTATGCTTTGGGGGTGTTTTTCCGCTAAGGGGACAGGACTACTTCACCGCGTCAAAGGGACGATGGACGGGGCCATGTATCGTCAAATCTTGGGTGAGAACCTCCTTCCCTCAGCCAGGGCATTGAAAATGGGTCGTGGATAGGTATTCCAGCATGACAATCACCCAAAACACACGGCCAAGGCAACAAAGGAGTGGCTCAAGAAGAAGCACATTAAGGTCCTGGAGTGGCCTAGCCAGTCTCCAGACCTTAATCCCATAGAACATCTGTGGAGGGGGCTGAAGGTTCGAGTTGCCAAACGTCAGCCTCGAAACCTTAATGACTTGGAGAAGATCTGCAAAGAGGAGTGGGACAAAATCCCTCCTGAGATGTGTGCAAACCTGGTGGCCAACTACAAGAAACGTCTGACCTCTGAATGCCAACAAGGGTTTTGCCACAAGTACTAAGTCATGTTTTGCAGAGGGTCAAATACTTATTTCCCTCATTAAAATGCAAATCATTTTCTAACATTTTTGACCTGTGTTTTTCTGGATTTTATTGTTATTCTGTCTCTCACTGTTCAAAGAAACCTACCATTAAAATTATAGACTGATCATTTCTCTGTCAGTGGGCAAACGTACAAAATCATCAGGGGATCAAATACTTTTTCCCCCTCACTGTATGTAGTGCACTACTTTTGACCAGGGCCCATAGGGAATAGGCTGCCATTTAGGATACAGACTTAATCATGGGGATATTGCTAGTAGCTACCACTGAAGCTTTTATTTCTTACTCTTCAAATTCACATCCAGATATCCCAGTCCTTTGATAAGGAGGAGCTGTCTGCCAAGGAGGAGAAAGAGAATGTGGAGAAACCAGAGAAGATGTCCAGGAAAATGCTGTCAAGAGGTGTGTGGGAGAATTGGCGGAGAGGTTGATTATCTTTGTGTTGAAAATAGTGAGAGAAAATATAATGGCCATCGCTGCCTTTCAGACAGACAGACACGGTTGTGTGTTACAATACAGGACCTTGGAGACATGTTGTGAGCTTTAGTCTAGAGAACTAATCAACTGATTCCGGAACATGGAGCTCTCTGAGAAATCTAATAGAATAGAATAGAATCCTAGGAGACTATGGGTGCGTTCGTAAATTCACTCTGGCTGTCTACTCCCGGTTTCAGAGCACTCACGTTGGAGTGTGCCAGAGCGCACAATAACCAATTTTTTTATTTACTAATGCACAACACCCGTTGAATATGAATATATTATATATGACCATTGTAAACGTAAGCCCAATTAGTGCATTCGGAAAGTATTCAGACCCCTTGGACTTTTTCCCACTTTTGTTACAACCTTATTCTAAAATGAATTTAATTGTTTTTTCCCCTCATCAATCTACACACTACCTGGTCCTCTTGTGTCTAGATTCCAGCCAGGACTACACAGACTCTACTGGAATAGACCTGCATGTGTTCCTGGTCAACACTCTAAAGAACAACCCCAGAGACAGAATGATGCTGTTGAAGTTGGAGCAGGACATTCTGGATTTTATCAGTAATAATGAGTAAGATATTTAATAAATACATTTATTGATTGATTTAATGTATTTTTATTAATTTATAGTTAATGCAATTTTATTTGAATTCAATTCTATAGTTGTATTATTTTAGCCTTTCAGTGAAGCTCATTCAGCTCTTGTGTTTCCTAGAAGCCAGAAGAGGAAATTCCCTCCCATGACTTCGTACCATAGAATGCTGCTACATCGAGTGGCTGCCTACTTTGGCATGGATCACAATGTTGACCCCACTGGGAAGTCTGTCATCATCAACAAAACTAGCAATACAAGAATGTATGTTTTTCAGTTGATACCAGTCAGTTTTAAAACATTTTAAAATACATTATTACTAAACCACAATAATACATTTTATTACATTCTATGAAGCTTAAATACATCAAATTGCTTTGAAAGTAGAAAGTATGTATTTGGTGTAGGTTTCCCCCCCCCCCACTTCTCTAAACTTCCAGCAATGTAAATTGTCTTCCACAGACCAGATCAAAAATTCTCAGAACACATAAAAGACGACAAAACGGATGATTTCCAAAAACGCTACATTCTCAAAAGAGACAACGCCAGCTTCGACCGGGAAGACGGCATGGTAGGCCGTTTCTGTGTTCCAATCAAATGTCACGTTGTGTCCCTATTCTCTATATAGTGCCCTATGGGCCCTGGTCAACAGAAGTAAAGTATATAGGGAATAGTGTTCCATTTGGGATGCATCCTCAGCGATATGTCTTTGAGAGGGTGACAATCTGGTGCTTCTGGCTAGGCTAAGCTAAGCTGTGCGGAAGCTGCTGGCTAGGCTAAGCTGTGCGGAAGCTGCTGGCTAGGCTAAGCTGTGCGGAAGCTGCTGGCTAGGCTAAGCTGTGCGGAAGCTGCTGGCTAGGCTAAGTTGTGCGGAAGCTGCTGGCTAGGCTGAGCTGTGCGGAAGCTGCTGGCTAGGCTAAGTTGTGCATGTGCTTGCAGATACGAATGCGCCTGAAAGACGACAGGAGGAGCAAATCTATCGAGGAGAGGGAGGAAGACTATCAGAGAGCCAGGGACAGGATATTTGCACCAGATGTGAGATTTTGGCTAATCAATTTAGATTAATGATGCATTTGTGTTTATTATGAAGTAAAATATGGATAGGCTTTATGGACTGCAAATGACATTAAGTAAGACATTCAAATAGATGTATTTTTTTTTTCCACAGGGAGATCATTTCCATCTAGATGGAAGGTAAATATCATTCACATATCAGTTTAATTTGACACTTACAACATTTGTCTGGCTGGTTCAATGTGGACGGTTTGACTGGCTGGTCCAACGTGGACGGTTTGACTGGCTGGTCCAACGTGGACGGTTTGACTGGCTGGTTCAACGTGGACGGTTTGACTGGCTGGTTCAACGTGGACGGTTTGTCTGGCTGGTCCAACGTGGACGGTTTGTCTGGCTGGTCCAACGTGGACGGTTTGTCTGGCTGGTTCAACGTGGACGGTTTGTCTGGCTGGTTCAACGTGGACGGTTTGTCTGGCTGGTTCAACGTGGACGGTTTGTCTGGCTGGTTCAACGTGGACGGTTTGTCTGGCTGGTCCAACGTGGACGGTTTGTCTGGCTGGTTCAACGTGGACGGCTTGTCTGGCTGGTCCAACGTGGACGGTTTGTCTGGCTGGTCCAACGTGGCCGGTTTGTCTGGCTGGTCCAACGTGGCCGGTTTGACTGGCTGGTCCAACGTGGCCGGTTTGACTGGCTGGTCCAACGTGGCCGGTTTGACTGGCTGGTCCAACGTGGCCGGTTTGACTGGCTGGTCCAACGTGGACGGTTTGACTGGCTGGTCCAACGTGGACGGTTTGACTGGCTGGTCCAACGTGGACGGTTTGACTGGCTGGTCCAACGTGGACGGTTTGACTGGCTGGTCCAACGTGGACGGTTTGACTGGCTGGTCCAACGTGGACGGTTTGACTGGCTGGTCCAACGTGGACGGTTTGACTGGCTGGTCCAACGTGGACGGTTTGACTGGCTGGTCCAACGTGGACGGTTTGACTGGCTGGTCCAACGTGGACGGTTTGACTGGCTGGTCCAACGTGGACGGTTTGACTGGCTGGTCCAACGTGGACGGTTTGACTGGCTGGTCCAACGTGGACGGTTTGACTGGCTGGTCCAACGTGGACGGTTTGACTGGCTGGTCCAACGTGGACGGTTTGACTGGCTGGTCCAACGTGGACGGCTCGTCTGGCTGGTCCAATGTGGACGGGGTTTGTCTGGCTGGTCCAACGTGGACGGGGTTTGTCTGGCTGGTCCAACGTGGACGGTTTGACTGGCTGGTCCAACGTGGACGGTTTGACTGGCTGGTCCAACGTGGCCGGTTTGACTGGCTGGTTCAACGTGGACGGGTTTGACTGGCTGGTCCAACGTGGACGGGGTTTGACTGGCTGGTCCAACGTGGACGGCTCGTCTGGTTGGTCCAACGTGGATTCGATACCCTTTGATAATGTTGCATGGTCATCTCCCCATGCAGGAGCCCTGATGAAGAGGCTTGTATCAGCACACAACAGAGGCGGCAACTCTTCAGGTACTTCCTTTCTGTCACAGATCTCTCTCTCTCTCTCACACTCACTCACTCACACACACACACACACACACACACACACACATATCCACCCATTCCTTGTTTCCTCAGACTAGGGGACGGGCGGTCAGCCAGCAGTAGACAGAGCAGCTCTGAGAATGACCCCAAGAACTGTGATGCCCGGCCGTGGAGCAGCACTGATTCAGACAGCTCCAACCGTAACCTGAGGCCGACCATGACCAAGGCCAGCAGCTTCAGCAGCATCTCTGTCCTCATCAGAGGAGACAGCTCAGCCAGCAGCAAGAGCACCGGACGCCTCTCCAAAACAGGCAAGTAATAGGGGGAGGGTGGGGGGGGGGGGGGGGGGGGCGCACTGGCTCATGCACACGTAGTCAAATGCACGTGCGAAGTATCGTGTCCAGTCTGCTTTGTTCCACAGCATAGTGAAGCACCTGTTTTAATAACAGAATGAACCCTAAGAATGGAAGAAAAAAAAAAGTGTTCTGTGTCCATGACTACTGATTTACCCCAAGTGTGGTCAGTCACCCTTAGACAATGTGATACACTAGTTTCTGACTGACATGAGTTGGAATTGGTCCTTCACTGTGTGTCTGTGTGCACCATCCCTGTTTAATACAGGCATACTGGGGGAATGGAGACCCTGTTTTCTGTGTTTATGCTGTTTTGGTTCTTCCTCGTTCCTTGTCTTTTCGATCATCTTTTTGTTGTTGTTGCTGCCTCTGTTCTGGAGGCTTTTCCTCTTGGTTTCGTGTGATTCCATTTCCACAGTGCACTGACTGCGCCAGACAGCTTTTTTGCTAGAGTTTTTTCTTTAACGTTGTTTTTACGAAGACTGGGGCTCACTTTGTGCAGCACAACATCAGCTCTGCTGCTACTTGGAGGCCATTTTGTGTTCCTGTTCGCTCTGTCCTGTGGCTCATCTCTTCTGCATGCAGTGCATGTCATCTTTTTGGTTCTTTGGCATCATTTCGCATCTTTTGGTTTTAGCATTTTTGGTTTTAGCTTTTTTTTCTAATTTTGTTAGTTTCCCCAATTTCTTTAAGCGCTGGTTGTTTTAGTTTGTGTAGAAAACATGAAGAATGATGGTCATCACAATTCTGAATTCATTGGCTTTTACTGTTGGCAAGACAGAGAGACGTGTTTCTCTCCTCTCCAGTAATACGTCCAGAGACCAAACTGGAGCCCAGTTTTCCTCTTTTCTGTCCAGATTTCAAAGCTCCTGATGGCTTTGCTTTTGACATGAAATATTAGAGGTTTGCGTACGTGCCAGAAGACCAGCTTTGACGTTCTACACCAGGAAAAGTTGTCTGTGGGTTGCATTACTGACAAACTAATAACATGTTTGTGGTTATACTATGTGGACCACTTACATTACACTTTGTGGGCATCTTGCATGAGCCCCTATCGAGGGACAAATATCACCTATAGCCAATGAATTCACTCACCGTGTGTCCCACTTTTGAATGGACCAATGGCTATGCTGCTTCTACCCCTGTTACCGCAGAAGTGACCAATAGCTGTCGCCCTTGTACCCCTGCCCAGAGGCTGGCTGTGCATGTGTTACAAGCCACTGCCTCTATTTTTACGTTTTATTTAACTAGGCAAGTCAGTTAAGAACAGATTCTAATTTACAATGAGGGTTACACCTATAGGACGCCTTTCTTGATCCTCTCTGTAGGACTTTTAGTGATCTTTTCATCCCTCCCTCCTCTAGGTTCTGAGTCTTCTAATAGTGTAGGGTCTTCTACGAGTTCCATCTCTCGCCCCCAAGTACTCCACCTGCCTCTCCCTGTCCCAGCTGCTCTAACCCAGGCAGCCGGCCCTGTCGGGGGCCCCAGCACCGTGCTACCTACACCCTCCTCCTCCTCTGCGTCCTCCGCTGCCACGGCCCCCAGCAGTAGTAGAACTTCTGTACACTATGATCGGGGCAGCAGGAATGTCCCGGCGCCTGCATCCGGCCCAGCGCCAACCCAGGCCACTGCTAATGCTACTAGTTACTATTTGCTTCCTCCGGAAGCCACAGGGATACCGCCTGGCAGTATACTGGTCAACCCACACACAGGTTGGTATCTTCTGATCAGGGTTGTTCCTCGTCCCTCAGTTCATATAGGCTGGATTGGCTTGTCTCTGTGTGCTGTCTTTATTTTGGGTTTGATGTGATGTTTTATTCCTGGTTGGTTTTGATCATAGTTCTTGTAAAACAAACTTCTTATTCAGTCTATAAGTCTGTCTGCTCTTCTCTTAGACTGTTGCTGAAATTGCCATAAACTACATATTTTGTTTTGGGTCAAATTTTTAAAACTGTGTATATATTCATGGTTTAGTCATTATTCAGGATACATGTTACTATAGCATAACTCCTATTGACTAAATTATACTCAAATGTCCTACACTGTCCTATACTGCAGGGCTGTCCAACCCTCTTCCTGGAGATGTACTGTCCTGTAGGTTTTCAGTCCAACCCTCTTCATGGGGATCTACTGTCCTGTAGGTTTTCAGTCCAACCCTCTTCCTGGAGATCTACTGTCCTGTAGGTTTTGGCCTGAAAACCCACAGGATGATAGATCTCCAGGAAGAGGGTTGGACTGAAAACCCACAGGACGGTAGATCTCCAGGAAGAGGGTTGGACTGAAAACCCACAGGATGGTAGATCTCAAGGAAGAGGGTTGGACTGAAAACCCACAGGACGGTAGATCTCCAGGAAAAGGGTTGGGCAGCCCTGGTCTACAGTGTATCTAAGTTTGTTGTTCCCCACCTGCAGGCCAACCCTTTGTGAACCCTGACGGCAGTGCTGTGGTCTACAACCCCTCGATGACCTCACAGCAAGGTGGGAGGAGCCAGCAGCCCTTGGCCCCTCCCCTACCGCCCCCAGCCCCGCACCAGCCAGCCAATCACGTCCTCTCCCAGGTCAGTCAATGAGTCGACAGCTCATGTATCCCTTCTTTCTCCAGAAAGCCCATTCACTCCCTGCATGCAGTCATTTCTTTACTCTACCTGTTCTCAATTAATATAGTAGATTAGAATCCATCATTTTTAATTCATGCCTCCTAATTTTCCAGAGAACATTCATCATCTACGAGCTAGGGCTGAGTGAATTATCCAGATATCAATCAGGTTCAATTAATTGTGATATTAATCAGCCAGCTCTAGTTCCTCCTATTCAATCACCTCTGACTTCTTAACTTAATGGAGGTCTCTCTCCTCTCTTTCCCTCTGTTCTGTCCTTTTCTCCTCCTTCAGCCGGTTCGGCATCTCCAGCCCTCTGCTCCACAGCCGATCCAGTACTCAACCATCTCTTACCCTCCTCCTCAGTTCCTGCCACTCTCCTCTAACCAACAATACACTTTGGTACCTATCAATCCTCTCTCTCTCCCACCTGTCTGTTTCTGTCCAGTTCCCTCTTCAGCACCTTGTCACTTAATTAGGTGATCTTTTATAAGACATGGTCGTGACGTGTGTTAATTCCAGACGTGTATATTTTTATACAGAATCTTTGATGTAATGTATGATGGAAAGCCATCTTTATCTGGGAAGACTTTGTGATTGAATAAGTGTTCAGCAGGGTCCTGGATCATGTTCATTAGGCAGAAGACATTTGAAACCAGCAGTTTATCCAATGGGAACCCAGAACCTTGTTTTCTGTTGCAAAATGTCTTGCAACTGAGTGCTTGTTGAACATGACCCTGTTTGCCCTATGACCCTGTTAGGTAGAACATGACCCTGTTTGCCCTATGACCCTGTTAGGTAGAACATGACCCTGTTTGCCCTATGACCCTGTTAGGTAGAACATGACCCTGTTTGCCCTATGACCCTGTTAGGTAGAACATGACCCTATTTGCCCTATGACCCAGTTCGGTAGAACATGACCCTGTTTGCCCTATGGCCCAGTTCGGTAGAACATGACCCTATTTGCCCTATGGCCCAGTTCGGTAGAACATGACCCTATTTGCCCTATGACCCAGTTCGGTAGAACATGACCCTGTTTGCCCTATGACCCAGTTCGGTGGAACATGGCCCCGTTACCCAGTTAGGTTGAACATGGCCCAGTTAGGTTGAACATGGCCCAGTTAGGTTGAACATGGCCCAGTTAGGTTGAACATGGCCCAGTTAGGTTGAACATGGCCCAGTTAGGTTGAACATGGCCCAGTTAGGTTGAACATGGCCCAGTTAGGTTGAACATGGCCCAGTTAGGTTGAACATGGCCCCGTTAGGTTGAACATGGCCCCGTTAGGTTGAACATGGCCCCGTTACCCAGTGAGGTTGAACATGGCCCCGTTACCCAGTGAGGTTGAACATGGCCCCGTTACCCAGTGAGGTTGAACATGGCCCCGTTACCCAGTGAGGTTGAACATGGCCCCGTTACCCAGTGAGGTTGAACATGGCCCCGTTACCCAGTGAGGTTGAACAGGGCCCCGTTACCCAGTGAGGTTGAACAGGGCCCCGTTACCCAGTGAGGTTGAACAGGGCCCCGTTACCCAGTGAGGTTGAACAGGGCCCCGTTACCCAGTGAGGTTGAACAGGGCCCCGTTACCCAGTGAGGTTGAACAGGGCCCCGTTACCCAGTGAGGTTGAACAGGGCCCCGTTACCCAGTGAGGTTGAACAGGGCCCCGTTACCCAGTGAGGTTGAACAGGGCCCCGTTACCCAGTGAGGTTGAACAGGGCCCCGTTACCCAGTGAGGTGGAACAGGGCCCCGTTACCCAGTGAGGTGGAACAGGGCCCCGTTACCCAGTGAGGTGGAACAGGGCCCCGTTACCCAGTGAGGTGGAACAGGGCCCCGTTACCCAGTGAGGTGGAACAGGGCCCCGTTACCCAGTGAGGTGGAACAGGGCCCCGTTACCCAGTGAGGTGGAACAGGACCCTGTTTGCCCTATGACCCGGTTAGGTGGAACATGGCCCAGTTAGGTTGAACATGGCCCAGTTAGGTTGAACATGGCCCCGTTACCCAGTTAGGTTGAACATGGCCCCGTTACCCAGTTAGGTTGAACATGGCCCCGTTACCCAGTTAGGTTGAACATGGCCCCGTTACCCAGTGAGGTTGAACATGGCCCCGTTACCCAGTGAGGTTGAACATGGCCCCGTTACCCAGTGAGGTTGAACATGGCCCCGTTACCCAGTGAGGTTGAACATGGCCCCGTTACCCAGTGAGGTTGAACATGGCCCCGTTACCCAGTGAGGTTGAACATGGCCCCGTTACCCAGTGAGGTTGAACATGGCTCCGTTACCCAGTGAGGTTGAACATGGCCCCGTTACCCAGTGAGGTTGAACATGGCCCCGTTACCCAGTGAGGTTGAACATGGCCCCGTACCCCGGGGTTGAACATGGCCCCGTGAGGTTGAACATGGCCCCGTGAGGTTGAACATGGCCCCGTGAGGTTGAACATGGCCCCGTGAGGTTGAACATGGCCCCGTGAGGTTGAACATGGCCCCGTGAGGTTGAACATGGCCCCGTGAGGTTGAACATGGCCCCGTGAGGTTGAACATGGCCCCGTGAGGTTGAACATGGCCCAGTGAGGTTGAACATGGCCCAGTGAGGTTGAACATGGCCCAGTGACTCAGTGAGGTTGAACATGGCCCAGTTACTCAGTTAGGTTGAACATGGCCCAGTTAGGTTGAACATGGCCCAGTTACTCAGTTAGGTTGAACATGGCCCAGTTACTCAGTTAGGTTGAACATGGCCCAGTTACTCAGTTAGGTGGAACATGGCCCAGTTACTCAGTTAGGTGGAACATGGCCCATTTACTCAGTTAGGTGGAACATGGCCCCGGTTTGGTGGAACTTGGCCCCAGTTTGGTGGAACATGGCCCCGGTTAGGTGGAACATGGCCCCGGTTAGGTGGAACATGGCCCCGTTACCCAGTTAGTCCTGTGATCCTGTTAGCCCTGTGACCCGGTTTGGTGGAACATGGCCCCGGTTAGGTGGAACATGGCCCAGTTACTCGGTTAGGTGGAAGATGGCCCCGGTTAGGTGGAACATGGCCCCGTTACCCAGTTAGTCCTGTTAGCCCTGTGACCCGGTTTGGTGGAACATGGCCCCGGTTAGGTGGAACATGGCCCAGTTACTCGGTTAGGTGGAAGATGGCCCCGGTTAGGTGGAACATGGCCCCGTTACCCAGTTAGCCCTGTCATCCAGGTTAAGGGAGGGTTGGCCGTCATTGTAAAATAAGAATTTGTTCTTAACTGACTTGCTTAGTAAAATAAAGGTTAGATAAAACAGCCCTATTGCCCTGGTAGGTGGACTAGATCGGGATGCGTTCTGTTAGGTAGACTAGATCGGGATGCGTTCTGCTAGGTAGACTAGATCGGGATGCGTTCTGCTAGGTAGACTAGATCGGGATGTGTTCTGTTAGGTAGACTAGATCGGGATGCGTTCTGTTAGGTGGACTAGATCGGGATGCGTTCTGTTAGGTAGACTAGATTGGGCTGCGTTCTGTTAGGTAGACTAGATTAGGCTGCGTTCTGTTAGGTAGACTAGATCGGGCTGCGTTCTGCTAGGTAGACTAGATTAGGCTGCGTTCTGTTAGGTGGACTAGATTAGGCTGCGTTCTGTTAGGTAGACTAGATCGGGATGCGTTCTGCTAGGTAGACTAGATCGGGATGCGTTCTGCTAGGTAGACTAGATCGGGCTGCGTTCTGTTAGGTAGACTAGATTGGGCTGCGTTCTGTTAGGTAGACTAGATCGGGATGCGTTCTGCTAGGTAGACTAGATCGGGATGCGTTCTGCTAGGTAGACTAGATCGGGATGCGTTCTGCTAGGTAGACTAGATCGGGATGCGTTCTGCTAGGTAGACTAGATCGGGCTGCGTTCTGTTAGGTAGACTAGATTGGGCTGCGTTCTGTTAGGTAGACTAGATTGGGCTGCGTTCTGCTAGGTAGACTAGATCGGGATGCGTTCTGTTAGGTAGACTAGATCGGGCTGCGTTCTGTTAGGTAGACTAGATCGGGATGCGTTCTGTTAGGTAGACTAGATCGGGATGCGTTCTGTTAGGTAGACTAGATCGGGCTGCGTTCTGCTAGGTAGACTAGATCGGGCTGCGTTCTGCTAGGTAGACTAGATTGGGCTGCGTTCTGCTAGGTAGACTAGATCGGGATGCGTTCTGCTAGGTAGACTAGATCGGGCTGCGTTCTGCTAGGTAGACTAGATCGGGATGCGTTCTGCTAGGTAGACTAGATCGGGATGCGTTCTGCTAGGTAGACTAGATCGGGATGCGTTCTGCTAGGTAGACTAGATCGGGATGCGTTCTGTTAGGTAGACTAGATCGGGCCGCGTTCTGCTAGGTAGACTAGATCGGGCCGCGTTCTGCTAGGTGGACTAGATCGGGCCGCGTTCTGCTAGGTGGACTAGATCGGGCCGCGTTCTGCTAGGTGGACTAGATCGGGCCGCGTTCTGCTAGGTGGACTAGATCGGGCCGCGTTCTGCTAGGTGGACTAGATCGGGCCGCGTTCTGTCAGGTGGACTAGATCGGGATGCGTTCTGTCAGGTGGACTAGATCGGGCCGCGTTCTGTTAGGTGGACTAGATCGGGTTGCGTTCTGTTAGGTGGACTAGATCGGGCTGCGTTCTGTTAGGTGGACTAGATCGGGCTGCGTTCTGCTAGGTAGACTAGATCGGGATGCGTTCTGCTAGGTAGACTAGATCGGGATGCGTTCTGTTAGGTAGACTAGATCGGGCTGCGTTCTGCTAGGTAGACTAGATCGGGCCGTGTTCTGCTAGGTAGACTAGATCGGGCTGCGTTCTGTTGTCCTCCTTTCCTGACCTGCTTTCACCCAACACATCCCTCTATGGCTGATTTACTGACAGTTTGTAATCATTAATTCAATACCAGATGTTGAATAATCCATGAGTAGATACGCTAAACTTCCAATTTCCTGCCACTGAACAGCTTGTCGTAGATGACCTAGACTGAGGTAGCCTACTCTGGTGCTATAAATACCCCGTTTGGGTTCCCTGGGTGGTGTTCAGCATCAAACGGTAGAAAACTGATTGAAACGGAGAGAGATGACTAGAACTTGGCTCCAATAAGACACGTTCATTTTCTGTTTCAGAATGTTTTGCTACGGTGTGCCCTAATAAATATGACCCTAATGATTTGGTCCCTGGTCTTGATGCACGTTGCCTCTGGCCCTGTCTGTTGATTTGATTGGATTGGACCATTATAAAGGACTTGTCCAGACAGTACACATGTTGTTTTCAGCATTGTTCTCTCCCCACAGCAAGAAGGGCTGGCTGCCCAGTTCAGCCAGATGAGTGTGGTGCGCCAGGCGTCCAGCGACGTCACTAACGGCGGCCCCCACCCTGCCATGTACCCCTCGGGCCCTGTGGTGCTCCAGGCCCCCCTGCAGCACCAGCAGACTGGCTACATGGTGGCCCCTCCAGGGCCCCCTGTGGTGGGGCAAACCCAGGTCTACCCCGGCCCTGCACACCCTATGAGCCAGCCGGTCATGCAGCAGCAGCAGGGCTACATGCCACAGCAGGTACAACAGTTACAGTCACTCACATGATCAGTCAACACACCATCTCATGGCATCGTCTACTTCCTACCTACTTGTTGGTCTCAGTCTCCTTCAGTAATATCAGTGATCTTATCCAGAGATGATCACAATCTAGATTGACCTCAGATCCTCTTTGAGAAAAGTGTTCAGAATCCAAGGTGACCAGAGAAACTCTTGTCTGCTCTTTGTCCTTCCTCTCCTGTAGATGCACACATGTTACTGTGCTCCAGCCCAGGACCCCCACTCCCACTGCAACCAGCACTATCGCCCTGTCAGCCCCGTGCACTACACCAGCCCCCAGACCCAGCCTCTTCCCCAGCAGCCAGGTAAACACACACACTGCTCTCTCTCTGTGTTTGTCTTGATTAACTGAGCTGTCTCCCAGTGAGCTGCAGTATTCTGTTTCTCTGCACCCTGGGGGGACACAGTTGTTATCTACAGCCTCCTGCCTCAACACAGCTCTGTTTTACTGGTTGTTAGCTACAGCCTCCTGCCTCAACACAGCTCTGTTTTACTGGTTGTTAGCTACAGCCTCCTGCCTCAACACAGCTCTGTTTTACTGGTTGTTAGCTACAGCCTCCTGCCTCAACACAGCTCCTTTTTACTGGTTGTTAGCTACAGCCTCCTGCCTCAACACAGCTCTGTTTTACTGGTTGTTAGCTACAGCCTCCTGCCTCAACACAGCTCCTTTTTACTGGTTGCCTCCTGCTGAACGCAGCACTGTGGCCATTTACTGGCTTTAATGTGGAGGAATGCTACTCTATCGTCTGTCGGGGGAATTAGGAGGCATCTCTTGGGGCTGAGCAGAGGGACAAATTAGGCTATATACTGTCTACTAGTGCATAAACAGTGGAATATCCAGACACAGTGAAAATAATGACTGTTTACAAACCACTTGCATAAGGAAGTTGCTTCTGCAATTAAACAGTTTTGCTGAAGGCTTCAGTATAAATTATGCTTGTGGGAATTGAACCTACAACCTCACCACACTCTTAGCTCAGCCACACTGGACCACAGGGGTGTTGATGGGAAAACCTGGAGTCTGGACTGGACCACAGGGGTGTTGATGGGAAAACCTGGAGTCTGGACTGGAACACAGAGGTGTTGGTGATGAAGACCAGGAGTCTGGACTGGAACACAGAGGTGTTAGTGATGAAGACCAGGAGTCTGGACTGGAACACAGAGGTGTTGGTGATGAAGACCTGGGGTCTGGACTGGAACACAGAGGTGTTGGTGATGAAGACCAGGAGTCTGGACTGGAACACAGAGGTGTTGGTGATGAATACCTGGAAATCGGAGTGGCAGAATGCGGGGCCGGGATGCTGTCTGAGAGTTCTATGATTCTCACAGTGAACCGGTCTCTTTTTCAGCCCCTCACTTCTCTTCAGTCTCTCACTCTTCTCTCCTCCAGCGGTCTCTATTCAGCCCCTCAACTCTTCTTCTCCAGCGGCCATAATGATGATTACTTCCTGTTCCTTCAGGGTCGTCATCTGTGTTATTACAATGTGTCTTTTGGGAACTGTTCAGTCCTGCAGATTACAACATAAAGGCACACTGACAATAGGCATAAAGCACCTGTTAGCTACTTCCTATTTCACCTGCTGTACCAAGGCAATCCAATCTGTTCTGTGTGTGCTCAGGTGGAATGGTGTGTGGGGGATATAATGGGAGAGTCATTTCATGCTTGGTTTGTGAGTAGAGGTCTGGAGAGAGACTGGAGGGTGGTCAAAATAGTGTCCCGCTCCTTCACATATGAAACCATTCATTGTCTATTGGTCTCGTCTTGTTCCACTTTTCCTCATTGGGGCTAAAGAATGTTCCGGTCACCTTTTTTACAAAAGGCCGACGACGACTAATGCGGTCCCTGGATTTCTCTGTGAGAAGCAGCAGGCTGTAACCTTGACATTCAGCTGTCCACTATGGAACAAGCACTACTATTTCCAGCACCGTTTTGACTTTGCTAGTGAGACCACCCTTTTGACGTTGCTAGAGAGACCACCCTTTTGACGTTGCTAGAGAGACCACCCTTTTGACGTTGCTAGAGAGACCGCCCTTTTGGCGTTGCTAGAGAGACCGCCCTTTTGGCGTTGCTAGAGAGACCGCCCTTTTGACGTTGCTAGAGAGACCGCCCTTTTGACGTTGCTAGAGAGACCGCCCTTTTGACGTTGCTAGAGAGACCGCCCTTTTGACGTTGCTAGAGAGACCGCCCTTTTGACGTTGCTAGAGAGACCGCCCTTTTGGCGTTGCTAGAGAGACCGCCCTTTTGGCGTTGCTAGAGAGACCGCCCTTTTGGCGTTGCTAGAGAGACCGCCCTTTTGGCGTTGCTAGAGGGATCATCTCCCAAGACAACAGAGGCATATTAAATATGTTTCTCATTTCACTTCGGCTCATTCATTCATAGTCGTTGTGAATAGGATTAATGGCACCATTTTGTTTAAAAACAATGAATTTAAATGTTCTACATCTCACTAGATTATTTCAATAGAAGTGAATTGTAACGTCCTAATGTTACTGAAGGTTACCATGCTGTGATGCCAAATCCGCCCCAAGGCCCTCCGCATCAGAACCTGGTGAACAACCAGCAGCACAGCAATATGGGAAATCACATGACAGCCTTCATGGTCCAGTACCCTTCAATGCCGTCTTATCAGGTACGTTCTTATTGGCTTATCATTATTAAACTGTTGGGTTTTAAATAAAGAAAAAAAATAGATTTGTCCTTTCCTTTTGCTTTGACATGGTTTGATCTGGCTCTTGTGAACATCTTGCTCTTGTGAACATCTTGCTCTTGTGAACATCTTTGCCTGACTGAAAATCTTATAATTAGATCAACCGAACTCTGAAATGTTAAATAGTTTGAGGATTGTATTGAAAAGAGATTTGAAAGGGATCCGACATCAGATGTCTGTATCAATTGTAAATGTAAAAAAATAAACACTCCTGCTTAATCCTGTTCTTCCATATGGTCTGTGTGCGTGGTGCAGGTATCAATGCCCCAGGGGTCTCAGAACATGCCTCCACATCAGCAGGCATGTCAACAGCCCATGATGATCCAGAGCCATCCAAGCCAAGCTCCCATGGCCATGTCAGGCATGCAGGTTTACTACAGTGTCATGCCCCCAAATCAACACAGCACCATGAGGTAGGAACTGAGCTGTTCTGTTGTTGACAGTAGGAAGATGGACTGTGTATTAACTAGTCTAAGTGTTAGGTCTGTAATCTGGTACTGTTTCATATTCCAAAGTAGTTCAACGTTGATGAAAGTGGCACAGATACCGATGTACCAACCAAACTGCCAACACCATTTACAACAGTCCATTATAGTAGCTAGACTCTATAGAGGCCCCCCCCGTTCCCCCCCAGGGCCATAGTTCTCCTATAGTGTGGTTGATGAAGGGAGTTATTGCTGGTGTAGAAACCGGTCCTCATGGGAGCTGAGGTGTACTATTAAGACTGGGCTGCACTGCACCTGTCAGCCTTATAAATCATCCTCCAGACTGCCCTACTAACAGACTCCTCTGAGCTGAAAGTGACCTCCAGACTGCCCTACTAACAGACTCCACTGAGCTGAAAGTGACCTCCAGACTGCCCTACTAACAGACTCCTCTGAGCTGAAAGTGACCTCCAGACTGCCCTACTAACAGACTCCACTGAGCTGAAAGTGACCTCCAGACTGCCCTACTAACAAACTCCACTGAGCTGAAAGTGACCTCCAGACTGCCCTACTAACAGAAACTCCTCTGAGCTGAAAGTGACCTCCAGACTGCCCTACTAACAAACTCCACTGAGCTGAAAGTGACCTCCAGACTGCCCTACTAACAAACTCCACTGAGCTGAAAGTGACCTCCAGACTGCCCTACTAACAAACTCCACTGAGCTGAAAGTGACCTCCAGACTGCCCTACTAACAGAAACTCCTCTGAGCTGAAAGTGACCTCCAGACTGCCCTACTAACAAACTCCACTGAGCTGAAATTGACTTCCCTCCCTGTTGTACTGGTTCCTCGATTCCGCCCCACAGCATCAGTACTGTCAGTGTTAATATTAAGTGTCCCAAATAAAACCCTATTCCCTATATAGTGCACTACTTTTAACCAGAGCCCTATGGGTACAGTACCAGGCAGCTGTAATGTCATCCTTCAGTCTGATGACAGAGTGATTCAGGTCATAAAGAGGAAATTAATGACATGTTTGTTTTTCTCATGGACTGTCACCGTTAATCAGAGATCATTAACCTACCTTTAATACAAGACTCTTTCTGAAACATTGTGTTGGGGCTCTTTTTAAGGGAGACTTTGAGAGCAAATATAAAGTGGCTGGCTGCTAGTGCTATCAATGTCTTTTAATGGATGCCTCATAGAGCTCCATAAATATATTGACTAAGCAAGTGTCTCCACAGTCCATCGATGGGTTTCTTACCTCCTCCTGGGGCAGAGCAGATGCAGTTTCCCCGGGCTTCGTCTCCGTGTGGAACCCAGCAGCTACCAGGACAGCAGTGCTCAGGTAACATTACCTCTCAGCAACACCAAGGTCGTGGGTTCAATTCCCCCCGGGATCACACACATACTAAAATAGATACCGTTCGCTTTGAAAGACCCTTAAGTATGAGATTTGGAACCATTGAAATGGTTTTCCTGCCTTGTGTGTCCTGTCCATCCGAGGATGGAAACGTTCCTTTGACAATGAAACTGTGATTTTGACGTTGTTGTTGTAACTGTGTGTAGGTGTGCTCCCCGGTCCTCACAGTGGTGGGATGGTGATGATGCAGCTGACCCTGCCCCCTAACCACCAGCCCAGAGCCCACTCCCCTCCACAGTGGAAACACAACAGATACTACAGTCTGGATCACACACGCAGCCAGAGGTCCTCAGAACAACTAAACAACTCACAGGTAACTACTTATAACAACTAGGTAACTAACAGGTTACCCAGAACTCAGAACAACTAGACAACTAACAGGTAACTACTGAGCTGCTGATAATTAGACATAACCAGTCAGGAGTCTTTGTAATATTCTGCAAGTTGGGGAGAGGGCAGGATCAGCCTGGGGGAGAGGGCAGGATCAGCCTGGGGGAGAGGGCAGGATCAGCCTGGGGGAGAGGGCAGGATCAGCCTGGGGGAGAGGGCAGGATCAGCCTGGGGGAGAGGGCAGGATCAGCCTGGGGGAGAGGGCAGGATCAGCCTGGGGGAGAGGGCAGGATCAGCCTGGGGGAGAGGGCAGGATCAGCCTGGGGGAGAGGGCAGGATCAGCCTGGGGGAGAGGGGGCAGGATCAGCCTGGGGGAGAGGGGGCAGGATCAGCCTGGGGGAGAGGGGGCAGGATCAGCCTGGGGGAGAGGGGGCAGGATCAGCCTGGGGGAGAGGGGGCAGGATCAGCCTGAGGGAGAGGGGGCAGGATCAGCCTGAGGGAGAGGGGGCAGGATCAGCCTGAGGGAGAGGGGGCAGGATCAGCCTGAGGGAGAGGGGGCAGGATCAGCCTGAGGGAGAGGGGGCAGGATCAGCCTGAGGGAGAGGGGGCAGGATCAGCCTGAGGGAGAGGGGGCAGGATCAGCCTGGGGGAGAGGGGGCAGGATCAGCCTGGGGGAGAGGGGGCAGGATCAGCCTGAGGGAGAGGGGGCAGGATGACTGATCTACACCTCTTGCATCCCCAAAAACTGCTCATTGTGTTATCAAGATAAGCGACTCCGAGCATCTTGCTCAGGCCCGTCTCTTCAAACTAGGGATACACTTTCCCTCCGATGGACTATATATATATATATATATATATAAGGGTTTCTATGTCCCCTCTGACCCCCACCTCTCTGTCCCTCCTTTTTTGCCTCTGTCCTATAGAACAGTCCCCAGCTGGGTGGCCCCAGCACGCCTCCAGCCCAGCCCCAAGCCCCAACCCACCAACTCACCTCCATAAAGAACCTCCGCTCGGCCGGCCTCACCCCCATCCCCATAATGACCCAGTTCCCCAGACCCTTCGGCCCAGGGCAGGCAGTGGACGGCAGATACCCATTGCTGGGTCAACCCCTCCAGTACAACCCTGCCATCAGGCCTCCGCTGATCCATGGCACACACCACATGATCCCCAACCACCACCACGTGAGTCCTCAGAACACACACACACACACACACACCACATGATCCCCAACCACCACCACGTGAGTCCTCAGAACACACACACACACCACATGATCCCCAACCACCACCACGTGAGTCCTCAGAACACACACACACACCACATGATCCCCAACCACCACCATGTGAGTCCTCAGAACACACACACACACCACATGATCCCCAACCACCACCACGTGAGTCCTCAGAACACACACACACACACCACATGATCCCCAACCACCAAGTGAGTCCTCAGAACACACACACACACACACACACACACACCGCATGATCCCCAACCACCACCTCGTGAGTCCTCAGAACACACACACACACACACACCACATGATCCCCAACCACCACCTCGTGAGTCCTCAGAACACACACACACACACACACACACACTTAACAAAGGAGCTTGTTTCATACGACAAAATGTACCAAATCTGTGACATGAAAATGTAAGATTAAAATATGAAAAAAGTAGCCAAAATCTCAGTCCAGTCAACATGTCTGCCTCCTTTTCCCTCAGGGCCCAATGGGAATCCGGCATCATGGGGGGCGAGGGAGGAGACCACCACCTAGGAAGTCATTATCATCAGATCTTAGTGTAGGTGACCCAGGTAATAGAGAGGAGAGACCATGACCCAGGGACGGGCGAGGAGAGACCTTAGTTGTTGATCTTAAGGAGGGAGAGAGTCTACCTGTTCATGGTTGTTTGATCAATAGGACCGTGATGTTCCCGATTTGGTAAGAGGACTGTGAGTCTGGTTCTGGACAAGACATACATGTTCTTATTGGGGTTTATTTGCTGCAGTGTCTATTAATTGTCCAAACGCACGGCCACTTTCCCCACTATATATTGTTCTAGAATTTTAACAAATGCCTTACTCAATGTCAGTTCCCAAACATTCTATGAAAATGACCATATCTAAATGCTCGTCAGAGAATGTACTTTGTTTATTTTTAAGAAAGTGCCATTCTCCCTGGGGGGGGGGGGGGATCAGATTTGTATAAGATTTCATGTTGCTAAAACGCTGTCCGTTCCACATCAAACTACTAAAACAGGATAATAGGCACATAGAACATATAATGGACCTATATATTTTTTAAATAATATCGTCTTTGATAACTAATAATAACCTAATTTAAAAGCTAGACGAGGATCATTTTTTTAAATGATGCATTCAGGAGTTTTGTCATGGCTTGAGGCCCCCATGTTTTTCCATTTTGTTTGTCATTCAGATAGCAGAAGCCTTGGCAAAATGTGTTGAATTGCAGGAAATTAGCTTTTAAACAACATTTTGTCATTCAGGCCAATAGGACAGCCTCAAATGTAAGTTGGTGACCGCACCGTTGGCCAAGCCCATAGCCACACCCACCACCTAAGCCCCGTTTTGATCCAGAAAAAAACCCTGTATGTGTGATTAGATTATGTAACCCTGTTTAGTCCCGTTTGTTTATTTTGGAGTTTAAATTATAATGGTCTGTGAATGGATTCCTGTTGATCATCACACTTGAGTCTTAGAACAATATTTTTTCTAATATAATATTTATAAACAACCTAATTAAAATATATATATATACAGTACCTGTCAAAAGTGTTGGACACACCTACTCATTCAAGGGTTTTTCTTTATTTTTACTATTTTCTATATTGTAGAATAATAAAGACATCAACTGAAATAACACATCGAATCATGTTGTAACCAAAAACGTGTTTAAACAAAATAGATTTTAGATTCTTCTAAGTAGCCACCCTTTGCCTTGATGACAGCTTTGCACACTCTTGGCATTCTCTCAACCAGCTACATGAGGAATGCTTTTCCAACAGTCTAGAAGGAGTTCCCACATATGCTGAGCACTTGTTGGCTGCTTTTCCTTCATTCTGCGGTCCAACTCATCCCACACCATCTCAATTGGGTTGAGGTTGGGTGATTGTGGAGGCCTCATCACTCTCCTTCTTGGTCAAATAGCCCTTACACAGCCTGGAGGTGTGTTGGGTCATTGTCCTGTAGAAAAAACAAATTGTAGTCCCACTAAGCACAAACCCAGATGGGATGGCGTATTGCTGTATAATGCTGTCGTAGCCATGCTGGTTAAGTGTACATTGAATTCTAAATCAATCACAGACAGTGTCACCAGCAAAGCACCATCACACTACCTTCTTCACAGTGGGAACCACACATGTGGAGATCATCCGTTCACCTACTCTACGGTGAACTCTAAGTTTGGATAATGTTCATAGCTCATGTTTCCTGGACCAAGCAAGTATTTTCTTTATTGGCTGACCTTCACGTCTTAAAGTCATTATGGACTGACCTTCACGTCTTAAAGTCATTATGGACTGACCTTCACGTCTTAAAGTCATTATGGACTGACCTTCATGTCTTAAAGTAATGATGGACTGACCTTCATGTCTTAAAGTAATGATGGACTGACCTTCACGTCTTAAAGTAATGATGGACTGACCTTCATGTCTTAAAGTAATGATGGACTGACCTTCATGTCTTAAAGTAATGATGGACTGACCTTCATGTCTTAAAGTCATGATGGACTGACCTTCATGTCTTAAAGTAATGATGGACTGACCTTCATGTCTTAAAGTCATGATGGACTGACCTTCATGTCTTAAAGTAATGATGGACTGACCTTCACGTCTTAAAGTAATGATGGACTGACCTTCATGTCTTAAAGTCATGATGGACTGACCTTCATGTCTTAAAGTCATGATGGACTGACCTTCATGTCTTAAAGTCATGATGGACTGACCTTCATGTCTTAAAGTCATGATGGACTGTTGTTGCTCTTTGCTTATTTGAGCTGTTCTTGCCATAATATGAACTTGGTATTTTACCAAATAGGGCTCTTCTGTATACCACCCCTACCATGTCACAGCGAAACTGATTGGCTCAAACGCATTAAGAAGGAAAGAAATTCCACAAATTAACTTTCAACAAGGCACACCTGTTAATTGAAATGCATTCCAGCTCATGTAGCTGGTTGAGAGAATGCCAAGAGTGTGTAAGGCTGTCATCAAGGCAAAGGGTGGCGAGTTTGAAGTATCTCAAATATAACATGTATTTTGATTTGTTTAACACTTTCTTTGGTAACTACATGATTCTATATGCGTTTCATAGTTTTGATGTCTTCACTATTATTCTACAATGTAGAAAATAGTAGAAAATAAAGAAAAACCCCTGAATGAGTAGGTGTGTTAGAAACTTTTGACTGGTACTGAATGTGTGTATATATTCTCATTATAAACCACTTGCTGTGCACTGAAGGACCATACAGGAGTGTATTTGTTCATGTAAGAAGAAGAATTTATAGACTAGGCAGAATTCACACCTGGCTAAATAAATGAACTGGTGTACCTAAGAGTTGGGAAATATAATTATTCTCTCACATACTGGATTGGATTCCACACAGCAAGATTTTTATTTTAGAAGGAAAAATGATCCGTATTGAAATCACTCTAGTAGTGTTTATTGGTCCACAATTACTCCGCAAAAACAGCTAAACTAAATGTCATCCCTGTTGCCACTAGAGATGAACAGCTTCCGTTGGTCTCCATGCAGGAAGTGGTAAAAGATCATGTTGTTAATAACTGACCTGCTGAATCAATCAATTCTCTCTCTGTGCAGTGAACGGTGGAGTCCTGGAGGTGCTGGAGCTCCCAGAGGGCATCAGTCGTACGGAGGCAGACTCTCTCCTGGGGGAACTGTACAGAGGAGGGGCCATGATCAAGTGGTTGTCTGAGACCCAACAGCACCAACACCAGTCTGGTGAAACCCTGCTGAAGCACTGTGGGGCTGGGGGGGACGGTAACAACGGTGACACAAACACTGACACTACTTCCTGTTCCAAACCCCCCAGTAGTAACCATAACGACCTGGCGTCCACCTACACCATCCTGGCTGTGTTTCCCTCCAGGTACGCAGCTCAGAACGCCTTGCTCAGACACAGTGGCCCTGCTGGCCCTGGGCCCCTTCTTACCACCACGTTCAAACTCAGAACTAGCAAGAGACACTCTGATGAGTTTCACAACCAGGAGAGGACCACCTCTCAATAGCAGGGTGGGGTGCTGTATCCAGCCAACCTGGAGAGGACTTGCTCTCAAAAGCAGGGTGGGGTGCTGTATCCAGCCAACCTGGAGAGGACTTGCTCTCAAAAGCAGGGTGGGGTGCTGTAGCCAGCCAACCAGGAGAGGACCACCTCTCAATAGCAGGGTGGGGTGCTGTAGCCAGCCAACCAGGAGAGGACCACCTCTCAAAAGCAGGGTGGGGTGCTGTAGCCAGCCAACCAGGAGAGGACCACCTCTCAATAGCAGGGTGGGGTGCTGTAGCCAGCCAACCTGGAGAGGACCACCTCTCAATAGCAGGGTGGGGTGCTGTAGCCAGCCAACCTGGAGAGGACCACCTCTCAAAAGCAGGGTGGGGTGATATGTTACTAAGGCCCCTGAGAGGTTGTTCTAGGGGCTCCCACGGGCTGCTATGAGGGGCTGCCGGTCACGGGCCCTCGCCATGGCCCCTCCACCACACCTCCACCTCTACTGCTGCCATCGGCCAACCAATCAAACACCCCTCTTCTGCAAGCATCACTCACTAGTCTCCACTCCCCACCGGACTGACAGGCAGACTGATGGAGTATCACTCGGTTGGCATTATCTAACAGCTTCTTCACTTGAGTTGTAGAGGCTTTCTGGGAATGTGTTAATGCCTTGGGAACGTTCTCTACTTTTTGAGATGAAAATGTGTAAAAAAAGGATCGGACAACACACCAATGTTGAAACACAAAGACACAGACAGAAAAACAGGAAGTTCCAAAAGTGTCATATTTTATTTGCAGACAGAACGTGGTAAAGGAAGCAGCATGTTTTATTTAGTTTTATGTTTGTTAAAAGCTGCAGTCAGAACACCCAAAGCAGGGTTGTACTCATTCATTACAAGAGGATAATATACCAAGTGTCTCTCTTTGGGCCGGATTCTGATTTTGAGATCTGCAACGAATAACTCCAGATTTCAGTTTAAAATGTCCCGTTGATTTACACGAAAGCCTGAGTTGTGCCGGCGTATAATATCAAGTTAGGATTCGGCCCGTAGAGTCAGTCTCCCGTTAGCCAGTTGGTGTGCTGCTACAACAGAAGATTAGTCTTCTAGAACAAGGTTGTGTCCCAAACGGCACCCCATTTCCCTATATAGTGCACTACTCAGGTCCCATAGGGCTGTGGTCTTATGAGCCCTATGGGACCTGGTCTAAAGTAGTGCACTATCTAGCGAATAGGGTTCCATTTGGAACATAGCCCAACAGAATGGTGCCTTCTAAATGGGCTCGGGTGCCACTATCCATCCCTCTCCCCAACACCCCTAAAGACAAGACACCCCATCCAATTCCATTTGTATAAACTCTGACCCACCAATTTCTTTCACAATGAATCATCACTGATATGGTAGCTAAATTATTCTCACTTTTCTACACAGTAAATGGTATCTTTGCACTGGCACAAGGGAGAAATGTTTGTTTTGATAGTGGTTTATCGTTTTTAAGGAAAAGAGGAGAAGAACCTTGGTGCATCTCATTGATGGTTTATTCTATTTGAGCTATTCTAAAATGAATGTCCTTCTCACCAACCTCCTCCAACCCTCTCTGTTCAGTCCACCCATTCCCTGCTTATGTATCAAATGGCATTCCCTATCGGCCCTGGTCAAAAGTAGTGCACTATATAGGGTGGCCAGGCCAAATTCCTTTCATGTTTAGTTCGTTTTACCGTTCGTATCCTATCAGAAGGGTCACTGGAAAAGTGTGCATTATTCACAACACAACCCCCATCACACCCAAACAAATGTCTATTTAAGATGGTTGTTGGTGGTGGATTCAGGAGAGATGTCCAGTCTGCTGGTGCAAGATGTTTTTATTTCTGTTTGAAACCAATAAATGTTTACACCAAAACCATGTGCTTTGTCATTTCAACAACACTCCTGTCGTTTGACAAAATATGAGATTATTTCTGCTTGCTTCATTACCACCATACAGGTAACTGCCAACATAGTGTCTTCATAGGGTGTTGGGCCACCATGAGCCAGAACTGCTTCAATGCACCGTGGCATAGATTATACAAGTGTCAAACTCTGTCGGAGGGATGCAACGCCATTATTCCAAAATTTGGTGTTTTGTTGATGGTGGAAAATGCTGTTTCATTCACTTCTCCAGAATCTCTCAAAAGTGTTCAATTTGGTCGCTATCTGGTGACAGACTGCCATGGCATATGGTTTAGATCGTTTTTCATGCTCATCAAACCATTCCGTGACCACTTGTGCATGGGGACATTGTCATCCTAAGGAGGCATAGCCATGGTTACCAAAATAATGACCTGCCCAGCATTTTTTTTTATACACTTTAGCATGATGGGATGTTAATTGAACCACACCTGTGTGGAAGCACCAGCTTTCAATATACTTTGTATCCCTCATTTACTTTAGTGTTTTCATTATTTTGGTAGTTACCTGAATAATTTATCATATTAGCTACAGTAATTGTGTTCTTGTATAAACATCGATTTTAACATGGTTTGTTCTCCGTATGATATCATCATCCAACGTAACATATAAAAGCCCCAGAGAAAACGCTACCTTCAATATTGTGGTTGTCATCCTACAAGGAGAATCTGTGATATATGTTTGTTTCTTGTTCCGATAGTATGAACCGAATTTCAAGATTGGATCGACAGTGCCCACTGGTGGACTTGTTGTTATTACTTTTTCACTACCCCAGATGCTCAACTCGGTGGAAAATCTGTCTTCCTCCAGTAGGTGGCGTATGTTCATTGTTTCGCGCATCAAGCAAACTATAATTTGTATGGAGATGTGCGTTTACACATGTTGACCATACTTGCTACAAAGTTACAGAACGCTAAACCAACAACTACACAAACTGAAATTGGATACATTGTAAACGCAGGTTCAACGAGAAAAAAAACTTGGCTGGCTAAGAGACATTTTTTTGGAGCATCTGATGACCTAACGTGGTGAGTGATGAACATGAACTTCTCTGGTCGCTGTACTGTTCTGTCAAATCCTCTCTCATGTTTCTAGTATGACCAGCGGTTTTCAGTAACAAGTATTTATGTATTTATTCAGTTATCATATTGGCAGGTTTGATAGCTTCTAGCCTAGTGTTGTTATATGCAATGCGATCTCCTCGTAACAGTCAGTGTTCACGGGTGTCCTGACGAGAAGGAAAACTTTTAGAACTATGTCAGGCAAAGTCGGTCATTATCAGCTCATTGTTATGGATGTATCTTAATGAGTTGAACAGCTAACAAGTTACTGTTATTACTGTTATTCTGTCTGCAGACTAGGTCGTGATTGTGTTCGTCGTAGCTGGCTGGCAAACGAGATAGTAACGTTATGGCAACGGAGCATAAGGACGAACGACTGGGTCGCGTCTCTAGCAACCAACAAATGAGAAAGTATGAATTCGCTTATATAAATGAAAATATAAACGAAACAAATTTTATTTCAACCGGTAAATATGTGCTTCGTATTGTTTTCTTTGGCAACTGTGGTATACGCGGGATAAACAGCTTAAACAAACGCAACGGAATAAACGTTATTCTTGGTGCGGAGGTGGTGACTGTGTGTAGCCGTAGTTGTCTCGGAGGCGTTTACGTATCCACCAATCCACAGAACGGATAGGCGGGAGCTAGACAGCCCGTGGTGGCGCGTTGGGCGGAGAGACCTGTAATTATCTTGTTATGCAGCGATCAAAACAACTGGGACTTCAGTGCGTTTAAAACAAGATCACTGACCTCATGATTTGATCTCGTATTTTTCAGAGATCCCAGTTGTTTCGAACTCGGCATCAATATGTCTATAATTATTGAGTAGACGCAGGTCTAGCATCCGCGTATCCACCTGAAATCCATAAAGCAGAAATGCTAAACTGACCTTAGATCAGGCATTCTACTCCGATTCACACATCGAAACCGAAACAAGGTAAATGCGTTTGGTTTTTATATTGTCAATGGCAGTCGACATATACTACATCTCGCTCTGAGTTGAAATTAGTGTTGTTTAAACTGAAACGGGTAAGTTCTACTTCATGCATGATAGATCCAGTTTTCTGCTAAGTTATGGCATGATTTAGGGTGCGTTCGTAAATTCACTCTGGCTATCTACTCCGATTTCAGAGCACTCTCGTCTGAGTGCCAGAACGAACGCTCAACACCGGTTAAATATGACCGGTGTCAGTCAACGTCAAAATATTTTTTTTTGCCAGCAGCACAGTTACAGTCACCAATGCTCTAGATAACATGACAACCGCCTAACCAGCTCTGCTAAGTTGAGTAAAATGGTCAGAGTGAGGCGTTCCCTAATTCTTGTCTGGACGTAGCTAGCAAGCTAGCTAACTTTAGCCAGTTAGCTTGGGTGCGTGACTGCCGTTGTGTGGTCATAACGCTCGGATCAACCCCACTCCTGACCAGAGCCTCCAGTGTGGCTCTAAACGCGCATAGAGCAAAACGCTTTGAATTTACGAACGCCCAGAGGCCACTCAGACACTCCAGAGCGAATTTACGAACACCCAGAGGCCAATCAGACACTCCAGAGTGAATTTATGAACACCCAGTGGCCACTCAGACACTCCAGAGTGAATTTATGAACACCCAGAGGCCAATCAGACACTCCAGAGTGAATTTATGAACACCCAGAGGCCAATCAGACACTCCAGAGTGAATTTACGAACGCCCAGAGGCCACTCAGACACTCCAGAGTGAATTTATGAACACCCAGAGGCCACTCAGACACTCCAGAGTGAATTTATGAACACCCAGAGGCCACTCAGACACTCCAGAGTGAATTTACGAACACCCAGAGGCCAATCAGACACTCCAGAGTGAATTTATGAACACCCAGTGGCCACTCAGACACTCCAGAGTGAATTTATGAACACCCAGAGGCCAATCAGACACTCCAGAGTGAATTTATGAACACCCAGAGGCCAATCAGACACTCCAGAGTGAATTTACGAACGCCCAGAGGCCACTCAGACACTCCAGAGTGAATTTATGAACACCTAGAGGACATAGTCATAAATAGGCTAAACCTCCACATGACCATGGTTTATTTGCATACCATTCATTCTAGGTGATGAACCTCTCAGAGGAGAACAGGACAGTCGTGGTCTCTGGTGTACCAGACACACTGTCCAGCAGCCGCATGGCAGACAAACTGGTTATTCACTTCCAGAGGTCCAGAAGCCACGGAGGAGATGTAGAAAACATCAAGTACCCGACCAGCTTCAAGGGGGTGGCTTTTGTTACATTTGAAAACACCAGAGGTAACAGAAATACTGTAACAAAAGTGTTCTTCGCTGGGATGTAGTTTTGTTACATATATGCCTATAGATCATAACAAAACAATTATTGTAACAGATGCTGAGATGGTAATCAGAAAGAAGCAGATAATGTGTGACAAGGAGTTCCCTCAAGACTACCCTATCACTGTATTCAAATTCACCCAAGACGTGAGTACAGTCAAGCAATCAGATCAATCAACAGTAAATGTTTCTATTCCAGCATGGAAGGAACAGTAGCACACAGTCCAATACACATACTGACTGATCCTATATTCATCATGCCATAGGTGTTGTTCTACGTGAACGCTAAAGTGGACCTGTCAATCTTCGGTGACGAGGAACAGCAGGAGACCGTGATCCAAAGCTTGCAGTCTGCTCACAGATCAGTGAGGATTTGCCTTCTACCCAGCCAGGAGGGTAAAGCTTCAGTGGAGGGACCCTTCTCTGCCATCAGGGACCTGAGAGAGGACCTGCTCCAGGGGGCCACTGCCAGCAGCAGCAGTCACCCAGGGGAGAAGCACGGGGCTCCATGGAGCTCTGGTTACTCCCTGACCTCAGTGGCAGCAGGGAATGGGGTATCCCAGGTCAGCAGCAGTCACCCAGGGGAGAAGCACAGGGCTCCATCGAGCTCTGGTTACTCCCTGACCTCAGTGGCAGCAGGGAATGGGGTATCCCAGGTCAGCAGCAGTCACCCAGGGGAGAAGCACGGGGCTCCATCGAGCTCTAGTTACTCCCTGACCTCAGTGGCAGCAGGGAATGGGGTATCCCAGGTCAGCAGCGGTCACCCAGGGGAGAAGCACGGGGCTCCATCGAGCTCTGGTTACTCCCTGACCTCAGTGGCAGCAGGGAATGGGGTATCCCAGGTCAGCAGCGGTCACCCAGGGGAGAAGCACAGGGCTCCATCGAGCTCTGGTTACTCCCTGACCTCAGTGGCAGCAGGGAATGGGGTATCCCAGGTCAGCAGCAGTCATGCCTGGGAAAAGCACAGAGCTCCATCTCCATCAAGCCATGATCATTCCCTGAGCTCTGTGGTAGCAGAGAGTAGGTCTTCCAGGGTCAGATCTGGTGATGGTGCTGAGGTGGACTTCCGGGTCAGCCGTTACACCTGGGAGAAGAAGAACAGGGCAGCTGCATCAAGCGCTGATCATTCTCTGTCAAGCTCTGTGGCAGGAGGGAGTGGGGCTTCTACAATAAATCAATCCTTGGAAAAGCACCGCAGTGCAGCTCCATCAAGCGCTGATCATTCTCTGTCAAGCTCTGTGGCAAGAGGGAGTGGGGCTTCTACAATAAATCAATCCTTGGAAAAGCACCACAGTGCAGCTCCAAGCTCTGATCATTCTCTGTCAAGCTCTGTGGCAGGAGGGAGTGGGGCTTCTACAATAAATCAAGCCTTGGAAAAGCACCGCAGTGCAGCTCCAAGCTCTGATCATTCTCTGTCAAGCTCAGTGGCAGGAGGGAGTGGGGCTTCTACAATAAATCAATCCTTGGAAAAGCACCGCAGTGCAGCTCCAAGCTCTGATCATTCTCTGTCAAGCTCAGTGGCAGGAGGGAGTGGGGCTTCTACAATAAATCAATCCTTGGAAAAGCACCGCAGTGCAGCTCCAAGCTCTGATCATTCTCTGTCAAGCTCAGTGGCAGGAGGGAGTGGAGAATCCAAGGTCGTCAGCATCAGTCACACATTAGAGAAGTACATCGCTCCATCAAGCTCTGATCAATCTCTGAGCTCCATGGCATCAGGGAGTGGGGAATCCAAGGTCATCAGCAGCAGTCACACATTAGAGAAGTACATCACTCCGTCAAGCTCTGATCAATCTCTGTCAAGCCCAGTGGCAACAGGAACTTCCAAGGTCATCTCAGGTGGTGATGTTGACATGGAAGAGGAGTCCACGTGGGTGGACACAAACCTATTTCTTTACATTCAGAGATTTTCTAAAGACCAGTTTGACCAATGTTTTAGGAACCACGGTGTGTCAGCTGTGTTCGGTGACAGTGACGTGGCCGACCTGACTCTGATATCGCTGAGAGGGCGCCGCGACAGCAAGGGTCTCTCTGAAGTCCAACTGACCATATCAGAGCTGACTGATTTGGTCGCTGTGTGGCAGTCAACCCTGAGAATCCACACGATAGACTACAGAAGGCAGGACCTGCGTGAGAGAAAGAGGCTGCTGCAGATCTGTGCCGAGGCGAACACCCTTTATGAAGACGTTCTGTACGTGCAGAAGGAGCTCAGTGTCCGGGTCATCGGTCCCTCTATTTCCAGTCATCTCTTTACTGAGTGGGTGAAGGATCGAAGAGATCAACCGGATAAAGAGGTCTTCTTGTAGTGGTGGTCAGAACGTGGATCATTTTAGCGTTCTGCAATAGCAGCTAGTGCACGGAGAGCCTTTTTTTGCGCGGTATATATTGATAGCACTGTGAGACGTTTTCAAGAGATTTCTGTGACAACTAACTAGAATTGAGTTTGTGTTTATTTGCTGTGTCTCAACAAGGATGCTGTTTTGTGTCAAGCTAGCCATGAGGGCATAACGAGATAATAGACTAGAAACTACATGTTAATGAGTCAACACTAGAGGGTGCTGTTGTACCGAATATACACAATTTGTTCCATTAAATCAATTATTTCTGTGTGTCCTGACTGTCGATCCACCTGTGTATTTATTTGGGACTGTAAGCCACCACCTCAGCTGAGATCATGCATGGGACAAATTAACTGTGTCATCAAGGTCAATATCTCCTGTCCCAACCATGATTGACTAAGTACAGTACCAGTCAAACGTTTGGACACACCCATTTTCTACATTGTAGAATAATAGTGAAGACATCAAAACTATGAAATAACACATATGGAATAATGTAGTAACCAAAAAAAGTGTTAAACAAATCAAAATATATTTTATATTTGCGTTTCTTCAAAGTACCCACCCGCCAGGTCGCTGTTGTAAATGAGAACTTGTTCTCAACTTGTCTACCTGGTTAAATAAAGGGGAAATAAAACATATATTTAAAAAAAATGTTTATTACCTTGACGACAGCTTTGCACATTCTTGGCATTCTCTCAACCAGCTTCATGAGGTAATCATCTAGAATGCATTTCAATTAACAGGTGTGCCTTGTTAAAAGTTCATTTGTGGAATTTCTGTCCTTCGTAATGCATTTGAGCCAATTAGTTGTGTTGTGACAAAGTAGTGGTGGTATACAGAAGATAGACCTATTTGGTACAATACCAAGTCCATATTATGGCAAAAACAGACCAAATAAGCAAATAGGAACAACAGTGCATCATTACTTTAAGACATGAAGGTCAGTCAATCTGGAAAATGTAAGAACTTTGAAAGTTCAGCTGCAAAAGCCATCAAGAGCTATGATGAAACTGGCTCTCATGAGGACCGCCACAGGAAAGGAAGACCCAGAGTTACCTCTGCTATGATGAAACTGTCTCTCATGAGGACCGCCACAGGAAAGGAAGACCCAGAGTTCCCTCTGCTATGATGAAACTGTCTCTCATGAGGACCGCCACAGGAAAGGAAGACCCAGAGTTACCTCTGCTATGATGAAACTGTCTCTCATGAGGACCGCCACAGGAAAGGAAGACCCAGAGTTACCTCTGCTATGATGAAACTGTCTCTCATGAGGACCGCCACAGGAAAGGAAGACCCAGAGTTACCTCTGCTATGATGAAACTGTCTCTCATGAGGACCGCCACAGGAAAGGAAGACCCAGAGTTACCTCTGCTATGATGAAACTGTCTCTCATGAGGACCGCCACAGGAAAGGAAGACCCAGAGTTACCTCTGCTATGATGAAACTGTCTCTCATGAGGACCGCCACAGGAAAGGAAGACCCAGAGTTACCTCTGCTATGATGAAACTGGCTCTCATGAAGACCGCCACAGGAAAGGAAAACCCAGAGTTCCCTCTGCTGTAGAGGTTAAGGTCATTAGTTACAGTAACTGCAGCCCAAATAAATGCTTCACAGACTTCAAGTAAGAAACACATCTCAACATCAACTGTTCAGAGGAGACTGCGTGAATCAGGCCTTCATGGAAGAATTGCTGCAAAGAAACCACTACTAAAGGACACCAATAATAAGAAGAGACTTGCTTGGGCCAAGAAATATGAGCAATGGACATTAGACCGGTGGAAATCTGTCGTTTGGTCTGATGAGTCCAAATGTGAGATTTTTGGTTCCAACCGCCGTGTCTTTCTGAGACGCAGAGTAGGTGAACGGATGATCTCTGCATGTGTGGTTCCCACTGTGAAGTGGGGAGGTGTGACGGGTGGGGGTGCTTTTGCTGGTGACACTGTCAGTGATGTATTTAGAATTCATGGCACACTTAACCGGCATGGCTACCTAAGCATTCTGCAGCGATACGCCATCCCATCTGGTTTTCACTTATTGGGACTATCATTTTTTTTTCAGTAGGACAATAGCCCAACATATCTCCAGGCTGTGTAAGGGCTATTTGAACAAGCGAGTGATGGAGTGCTGCATCAGATGACCTGGCCTCCAGAATCACCCGATCTCAATGGAGTTTAATTAGTTTGGGATGAGTGGGACCGCAGAGTGAAGGAAAAGCAGCCAACAAGTGCTCAGCATATGTGGGAACTCCTTCAAGACTGTTGGACAAGCATTCCAGGTGAAGCTGGTTGAGAGAATGCCAAGAATGTGCCAAGCTGTCATCAAGGAAAGGGTGGCTACTTTGAAGAATATAAATTATATGTTGATTTGTTTTACACTTGTTTTTGGTTACTACATGATTTCATATGTGTTTTTTCATAGTGTTGATGTCTTCACTATTATTCTACAATGTAGAAAATAGTAAAAATCCTTGAATGAGTAGTTGTGTCCAAACTTTTGACTGGTACTGTATGTCATCAAGGCTAATATCTTTCGTCCCAATCTCGTAACTATGCACAGTGCATTCGGAAAGTATTCAGACCCCTTGACTTTTTCCAAATTTTGTTACGTTACAGCCTTATTCTAAAATTGATTCATATTTTTTTTTTTCTATCGTCAATCTACACACAATACCCCATAATGACAAAGCAAAAACTAGTTTGTAGAAATACCCATTTAAATAAGTATTCAAACCCTTTACTCAGTACTTTGTTGAAACACCTTTGGCAGCGATTATAGCCTTTTTGGGTATGACGCTACAAGCTTGGCACACACATTCAGAGACTTGTCCCGAAGCAACTCCTGCGTTGTCTTGTCTGTTTGCTTTGGGTCGTTGTCCTGTTGGAAGGTGAACTTTCGCCCCAGTCTGAGATCCTGAGCTTTCTGGAGCAGGTTTTCATAAAGGATCTCTCTGTACTTTGCTCCGTTCATCTTTCCTTGGATCCTGACTAGTCTCCCAGTCCCTGCCGCTGAAAAGCATCCCCACAGCATGATGCTGCCACCACCATGCTTCACAGTAGGAATGGTGCCAGGTTTCCTCCAGACATGACACTTGGCATTCAGGCCAAAGTGTTCAATCTTGTTTCTCATGGTCTGAGAGTCCTTTAGGTGCCTTTTGGCAAACTCCAAGCGGGCTGCGATGTGCCTTTTACTGAGGAGTGGCCACTCTACAGAGATGCTTGTCCTTCTGAAAGGTTCTCTCATCTCCACAGAGGAACTCTGGAGCACTTTCAGGGTGACCATCATTTTTTTGGGTCACCTCCCTGACCAAGGCCTTTCTCCCCCAATTGCTCCATTTGGCCGGGCGATCAGCTCTAGATGGAGGCCACTGTGTTCTTGGGGACCTTCAATGCTGCAGAAATGTTTTGGTACCCTTCACCAGATCTGTGCCTCGACACAATCCTGTCTCAGAGCTCTACGGACAATTCCTTCGACCTCAAGGCTTGGTTTTTGCTCTGACATGCCCTGTCAACTGTGGGACCTTATATAGACAGGTGTGTGACTTTCCAAATCATGTCCAATCAATTGAATTTACCACAGGTGGACTCCAGTCAAGTTGTAAAAACATCTCAAGGATGATCAGTGGAAACAGGATGAACCTGAGCTCAATTTCAATTCTCATAGCAAAGGGTCTGAATACTTATGTAAATAAAATATATATATATATATTTTTATATAGAAATGTGAGAACATTTCTAAAAACCTGTTTTTGCAGTGTCTTTATGGGTTGTTGTGTGTAGATTGATGATGAAAATGTAAATTTTGATGAAAAAATCAATTTTATAATAAACCTTTAATGTAGCAAAATGTGGAAAAAGTCAAGGGGTATGAATACTTTCCGAATGCACTTTACAGTATGTCATCATGGCCAATATCTCCCATCCCAACCTCATGATTAACTATGTCATCAAGGCCAATATCTCCCATCCCAACCTCATGATTAACTATGTCATCAAGGCCAATATCTCCCATCCCAACCTCATGATTAACTATGTCATCAAGGCCAATATCTCCCATCCCAACCTCATGATTAACTATGTCATCAAGGCCAATATCTCCCATCCCAACCTCATGATTAACTATGTCATCAAGGCCAATATATCCCATCCCAACCTCATGATTAACTATGTCATCAAGGCCAATATATCCCATCCCAACCTCATGATTAACTATGTCATCAAAGCCAATATCTCCCATCCCAACCTCATGATTAACTATGTCATCAAGGCCAATATATCCCATCCCAACCTCATGATTAACTATGTCATCAAGGCCAATATATCCCATCCCAACCTCATGATTAACTATGTCATCAAGGCCAATATCTCCCATCCCAACCTCATGATTAACTATGTCATCAAGGCCAATATATCCCATCCAACCTCATGATTAACTATGTCATCAAGGCCAATATCTCCCATCCAACCTCATGATTAACTATGTCATCAAGGCCAATATATCCCATCCCAACCTCATGATTAACTAGGTCATCAAGGCCAATATATCCCATCCCAACCTCATGATTAACTATGTCATCAAGGCCAATATATCCCATCCCAACCTCATGATTAACTATGTCATCAAGGCCAATATATCCCATCCCAACCTCATGATTAACTATGTCATCAAGGCCAATATATCCCATCCCAACCTCATGATTAACTATGTCATCAAGGCCAATATATCCCATCCCAACCTCATGATTAACTATGTCATCAAGGCCAATATATCCCATCCCAACCTCATGATTAACTATGTCATCAAGGCCAATATCTCCCATCCCAACCTCATGATTAACTATGTCATCAAGGCCAATATATCCCATCCCAACCTCATGATTAACTATGTCATCAAGGCCAATATATCCCATCCCAACCTCATGATTAACTATGTCATCAAGGCCAATATCTCCCATCCCAACCTCATGATTAACTATGTCATCAAGGCCAATATATCCCATCCTCATGATTAACTATGTCATCATGGCCAATATCTCCCATCCAACCTCATGATTAACTATGTCATCAAGGCCAATATATCCCATCCCAACCTCATGATTAACTATGTCATCAAGGCCAATATCTCCTATCCCAACCTCATGATTAACTATGTCATCATGGCCAATATCTCCCATCCAACCTCATGATTAACTATGTCATCATGGCCAATATCTCCCATCCAACCTCATGATTAACTATGTCATCAAGGCCAATATCTCCCATCCCAACCTCATGATTAACTATGTCATCAAGGCCAATATCTCCCATCCCAACCTCATGATTAACTATGTCATCAAGGCCAATATATCCCATCCCAACCTCATGATTAACTATGTCATCATGGCCAATATATCCCATCCCAACCTCGTGATTAACTATGTCATCAAGGCCAATATATCCCATCCCAACCTCATGATTAACTAGGTCATCAAGGCCAATATATCCCATCCAACCTCATGATTAACTATGTCATCAAGGCCAATATATCCCATCCCAACCTCATGATTAACTATGTCATCAAGGCCAATATATCCCATCCCAACCTCATGATTAACTATGTCATCAAGGCCAATATCTCCCATCCAACCTCATGATTAACTATGTCATCAAGGCCAATATCTCCCATCCAACCTCATGATTAACTATGTCATCAAGGCCAATATATCCCATCCCAACCTCATGATTAACTATGTCATCAAGGCCAATATCTCCCATCCCAACCTCATGATTAACTATGTCATCAAGGCCAATATATCCCATCCCAACCTCATGATTAACTATGTCATCAAGGCCAATATATCCCATCCCAACCTCATGATTAACTATGTCATCAAGGCCAATATATCCCATCCCAACCTCATGATTAACTATGTCATCAAGGCCAATATATCCCATCCCAACCTCATGATTAACTATGTCATCAAGGCCAATATATCCCATCCCAACCTCATGATTAACTATGTCATCAAGGCCAATATCTCCCATCCCAACCTCATGATTAACTATGTCATCAAGGCCAATATCTCCCATCCAACCTCATGATTAACTAGGTCAGCAAGGCCAATATATCCCATCCCAACCTCATGATTAACTATGTCATCAAGGCCAATATATCCCATCCCAACCTCATGATTAACTATGTCATCAAGGCCAATATCTCCCATCCAACCTCATGATTAACTAGGTCATCAAGGCCAATATCTCCCATCCCAACCTCATGATTAACTATGTCATCAAGGCCAATATATCCCAACCTCGTGATTTTGTGTGGTTCTCCTCTCATGCAACAGGCCGGATCTCTGTCCCTTTGGGCATTTCTTTCATGCTTGTTTTCATTTTGTGGTCATCTGGTATCAGAGCACGTTATGGAACGGGTCAACACAAGGCGGACAAATGTTTTATTATTTTCATGTACAACCTCTTTTTGGGCTTAGTTGTAGTCAATTAGCAGTGTGCAAATTATTTTAATTATGCTCCGACCATCCGCTCTGACCGAAATGGTCCCGCTGCTGAATCTAGTTGCCTACCCCTGTCATATAAGATCAACTATGATTTGCTTTCATACACAAATGGCATCTTCTTCCACACAGGGGTTCACCCAATTATGATTTAATGGGCAGGCTAGCCAGCCAGGCTAAAGTCTAGGAACACAGTAACGTGTTTGTCATTCTACACCAAGCTTTGTTCTTGGTACAATGTTTTTCCCTTACACAGCAGTTTAATTTGTTTTTGGCAACTGTTCTTTAAACATGTTGCTAGTGGTGATTTTAATACATTTCCAATTGAACCCGTCCCTTAATTAAGAAGACAAGCTCATAACTAATACCTCTGAAGTCATTCAAATAGCAGATGCTGACCCATAAATCCTCATTATTACTGCTGTTGATTAATAGATATATTCAGGCCAGTATTTGTATAATTTTAATCTGTAGGCAGCCTGTTCTCTACACAACCGTGTCTGGTACAGTGTGGTTCATTTGGGATCTTTGGCGTTCCCACCAACGTCCATGACTATGTTTGGGATATTTATTTCTCCCTCAAAAAGGACAAGTGGACCAATATAACGTTTGTACTATGGGGGATAGTAGATTGACAGAAGCTAGTGTTTTTTCTGTTGGTTAGGCCTACTCGTCTGGTTGGCTGATGAAAGTACATGTGGACAGTTCTTCTAGCATCTTCAATATGAACGCAGTTGCGTCGCCGATGTGTCTGTCTTCACTTGTAGCTGAGATGCCTGTGAGAAGGATCTGATCACTTGATGCTGATTGGCTAATAAGAATGGCGATATCTGAGAGAGCACACATTGTATCACGCAGCCTGGTGAAGGGAATTATAATGATTATATTCAGGGGCACAATGGTCACTGGCCGCAGAAGGCAAGGATTCTTTTTTAGGGGGCGGGGGCATTCCCACCACGCAAGGGGGAAGCCGCCGGGAGATTCAAGGCATTATCAAGTGCTTGTCAAATTGTGAATGAGAGACTGATGAAGTATGTACAGCTTGCACAAGAAACAAAGTGGAGCTCAAGCCTTTCATGTGACTGTTTTCAAATCCTCATTAGAGTCGTGTCATGCAGCCTTAAGAATGTATTAAAAGTCTTTGTTAACCTCTCAACACAGCATGCACACTCCCTCAGAAATTGTTTGGCGAAAACATTCATCTTTGTTCAATTGTATTCTTCATACTATAAAATAATGCCACAGAATTCTAAGCGCATTATGTCTGCTAAAGGAACTAGTGTAGCCCACAGCCATATGGCATAGCCAGATCAGGGCCTAACATAAGGACAACTCAGAGTAGGCTATTCTGTTCTTCTGAAATATCATGTTTCTTTAGACCTGTCTAAGATAAATAATGGATTTATTGTGATGGTGTAGGCTATATTATATGGATTTATTGTGATGGTGTAGGCTATATTATATGGATTTATTGTGATGGTGTAGGCTATATTATATGGATTTATTGTGATGGTGTAGGCTATATTACATGGATTTATTGTGATGGTGTAGGCTATATTACATGGATTTATTGTGATGGTGTAGGCTATATTACATGGATTTATTGTGATGGTGTAGGCTATATTACATGGATTTATTGTGATGGTGTAGGCTATATTACATGGATTTATTGTGATGGTGTAGGCTATATTACATGGATTTATTGTGATGGTGTAGGCTATATTACATGGATTTATTGTGATGGTGTAGGCTATATTACATGGATTTATTGTGATGGTGTAGGCTATATTACATGGATTTATTGTGATGGTGTAGGCTATATTACATGGATTTATTGTGATGGTGTAGGCTATATTACATGGATTTATTGTGATGGTGTAGGCTATATTATATGGATTTATTGTGATGGTGTAGGCTATATTATATGGATTTATTGTGATGGTGTAGGCTATATTATATGGATTTATTGTGATGGTGTAGGCTATATTACATGGATTTATTGTGATGGTGTAGGCTATATTACATGGATTTATTGTGATGGTGTAGGCTATATTATATGGATTTATTGTGATGGTGTAGGCTATAATATATGGATTTCTTAGACTTTTTAAAGTGTAGATGTCCTAAAGGTTGGCGTCAGAGACTTGTAGTGTGTGGAAGACCAGGAGACGCTAAATGTGTTTATGTTAATTAACGGTCAACTACTGTGAGACCGGACGTTATTTGCTTGACAGTCATTGGTTGACAGAATGTAATGACCTCCACAGCTCTAGTATAACGTCACATTTCTAGTCACTGGTTGACAGAATGTAATGACCACCACAGCTCTAGTATAACGTCACATTTCTAGTCACTGGTTGACAGAATGTAATGGCCACCACAGCTCTAGTATAACGTCACATTTCTAGTCACTGGTTGACAGAATGTAATGACCACCACAGCTCTAGTATAACGTCACATTACTAGTCACTGGTTGACAGAATGTAATGACCACCACAGCTCTAGTATAACGTCACATTTCTAGTCACTGGTTGACAGAATGTAATGACCGCCACAGCTCTAGTATAACGTCACATTACTAGTCACTGGTTGGCAGAATGTAATGACCGCCACAGCTCTAGTATAACGTCACATTTCTAGTCACTGGTTGACAGAATGTAATGACCGCCACAGCTCTAGTATAACGTCACATTTCTAGTCACTGGTTGACAGAATGTAATGACCACCACAGCTCTAGTATAACGTCACATTTCTAGTCACTGGTTGACAGAATGTAATGACCACCACAGCTCTAGTATAACGTCACATTACTAGTCACTGGTTGACAGAATGTAATGACCACCACAGCTCTAGTATAACGTCACATTACTAGTCACTGGTTGACAGAATGTAATGACCACCACAGCTCTAGTATAACGTCACATTTCTAGTCACTGGTTGACAGAATGTAATGACCGCCACAGCTCTAGTATAACGTCACATTTCTAGTCACTGGTTGGCAGAATGTAATGACCGCCACAGCTCTAGTATAACGTCACATTTCTAGTCACTGGTTGACAGAATGTAATGACCTCCACAGTTCTAGTATAACGTCACATTACTAGTCACTGGTTGACAGAATGTAATGACCTCCACAGTTCTAGTATAACGTCACATTACTAGTCACTGGTTGGCAGAATGTAATGACCACCACAGCTCTAGTATAACGTCACATTACTAGTCACTGCAGGTGGCAGTAGTACACCTCTCTGTTGGTACATGTATCATCCTATAGGATCAAGTCCTGCAAGCTAAGTTGTGGGTAACATAGTCTCATGGCACATTGCTGTGAGTTATCATGGTCTGGTGCCCATGCAGAGCAGTAGAGTCTTGATGGCACATTGCTGTGAGTTATCATGGTCTGGTGCCCATGCAGAGCAGTAGAGTCTTGGTGGCATATTGCTGTGAGTTATCATGGTCTGGTGCCCATGCAGAGCAGTAGAGTCTCATGGCACATTGCTGTGAGTTATCATGGTCTGGTGCCCATGCAGAGCAGTAGAGTATTGATGGCACATTGCTGTGAGTTATCATGGTCTGGTGCCCATGCAGAGCAGTAGAGTCTTGATGGCACATTGCTGTGAGTTATCATGGTCTGGTGCCCATGCAGAGCAGTAGAGTCTTGGTGGCATATTGCTGTGAGTTATCATGGTCTGGTGCCCATGCAGAGCAGTAGAGTCTCATGGCACATTGCTGTGAGTTATCATGGTCTGGTGCACATGCAGAGCAGTAGAGTCTTGGTGGCACATTGCTGTGAGTTATCATGGTCTGGTGCCCATGCAGAGCAGTAGAGTCTTGATGGCACATTGCTGTGAGTTATCATGGTCTGGTGCCCATGCAGAGCAGGAGAGTCTTGGTGGCACATTGCTGTGAGTTATCATGGTCTGGTGCCCATGCAGAGCAGTAGAGTCTTGATGGCACATTGCTGTGAGTTATCATGGTCTGGTGCCCATGCAGAGCAGTAGAGTCTTGATGAGCCGGCCATGTCAAAAAGCACACAGAGCAGCATATGATGGTGCCTGTACTGTCATTCCCCTGGTTTTGTTCCTGGTTCTGGTCCTGGTTCTTGTCTGGTCCTGGTCTCTCCCCAGTTTTGGTCCTGTTCCTGGTCTGGTTCTGGTTCTGGTCCTTGTTCAGTCCTTGATTCTTGTCTGGTCCGGGTTCTGGTCCTGGTTTTGTCCCTGGTTCTGGTCCTGGTTCTGGTATGGTCCTCATCTCTCCCCAGTTTTGGTCCTGGTTTTGGTCCTGGTTTTGGTCCTGGTTCTGGTCCTGGTTTTGGTCCTGGTCCGTGAATAGGGTGCATTTGGGATGCAGTCTTACACATTCCGACCATTCCAAGCCAGACTATTTATGCTACAGTATATGCACCTGTACTATATGATGGATGAAAGCCAAGGATTTGAAGTGCTTGGTAATGCAATCAAATAAGATAGAGATGTTGTGTGGTGGTGGAGGACTGTATAATATCTCCAGACAGTCTGTCCCTGTATAGAGGTGTGGTGGTGGAGGACTGTATAATATCTCCAGACAGTCTGTCCCTGTATAGAGGTGTGGTGGTGGAGGACTGTATAATATCTCTAGACAGTCTGTCCCTGTATGGAGGTGTGGTGGTGGAGGACTGTATAATATCTCTAGACAGTCTGTCCCTGTATAGAGGTGTGGTGGTGGAGGACTGTATAATATCTCCAGACAGTCTGTCCCTGTATGGAGGTGTGGTGGTGGTGGACTGTATAATATCTCTAGACAGTCTGTCCCTGTATGGAGGTGTGGTGGTGGAGGACTGTATAATATCTCCAGACAGTCTGTCCCTGTATGGAGGTGTGGTGGTGGAGGACTGTATAATATCTCTAGACAGTCTGTCCCTGTATAGAGGTGTGGTGGTGGAGGACTGTATAATATCTCTAGACAGTCTGTCCCTGTATGGAGGTGTGGTGGTGGAGGACTGTAGAATATCTCCAGACAGTCTGTCCCTGTATAGAGGTGTGGTAGAGGAGGACTGTAGAATATCTCCAGACAGTCTGTCCCTGTATAGAGGTGTGGTGGTGGAGGAGGACTGTAGAATATCTCTAGACAGTCTGTCCCTGTATAGAGGTGTGGTGGTGGAGGAGGACTGTAGAATATCTCCAGACAGTCTGTCCCTGTATGGAGGTGTGGTGGTGGTGGAGGACTGTAGAATATCTCTAGACAGTCTGTGGTGGAGCTGCATGCTGGTGATGGATTGCTTCCTCTGGGCCAGACAGTGGTAGGCAGGGAAGCCTTGTGCCACTGAGTGATAGTTTAGACCTGTCTGTGTGTGAAGCGTTCTGTGTGTGATCGTGTGGAACTGACAGATAGCTCCATTACCAAGCTCTGTTCAGAGCATCAATCCAAAGAAAGGGGGAGAAATATGACTGAAATATGATGCTTTCGCCTGCTGTAAATGTTGCAAGGAATTGGGACCAAGTGGGGTTACTGCAGGGGAGGACTGGCCATTTGGCATTTCGGGCAAATGCCAGCTGGGCTGGTCCATTTTTATTCCAGTGGGTTCTCATTATCTGGCTAGTAATGGGTCCTCAAGGGAGAAAATAGGCGTTAGAAATGCCAAGGCCAATTTCTGGTCCCAGATCGCCCCTGGGTTACGGGGGCGTGGAGCCCTGTTAGGGCACTTACCCAGAGGTATGTTAGGGCCCTTACCCAGAGGTATGTTCGGGCCCTTACCCAGAGGTATGTTAGGGCCCTTACCCAGAGGTATGTTCGGGCCCTTACCCAGAGGTATGTTAGGGCCCTTACCCAGAGGTATGTTAGGGCCCTTACCCAGAGGTATGTTAGGGCCCTTACCCAGAGGTATGTTAGGGCCCTTACCCAGAGGTATGTTCGGGCCCTTACCCAGAGGTATGTTAGGGCCCTTACCCAGGGGTATGTTAGGGCCCTTACCCAGAGGTATGTTAGGGCCCTTACCCAGAGGTATGTTAGGGCCCTTACCCAGAGGTATGTTAGGGCCCTTACCCAGGGTAGCAGCAGTGTGTTTGGGGGGAAACAAGAGGCGGCAAATAATGGATGGAGACAATTTATCCATTTACTTATTCTGGGTGAAGATTCATTAACGTTTGTTTGACCCTGTTTTCTTACATCGATGCACTGGACTGATTTTAAATGAGCAGTTGATTAAAGATAATTGGCATTTTAACCCCAAAAATGTAAATGAACTAAAATCTGTACTAAGTTTCAGAATTTCCAAATTGTCTTATTCATCGATGTGGCAGTAATACTGTATATTATAAATATTAATATTATATTATAAATCATATTATAAATCATGCATGTGATGTGGTCTGAATACATGTTGTCATGGTGATTTAGGCATAATTGAGTGTAAAATGCATTCTGTTTGTCTACATTTCTTCCCAAACAACTCATAATAACTGTAAAGGTTTTCAGACAGTTTCTGCACAGTCCAGTGTGTGCTGAGAGGCATCTTACAAACATGACTACTGGTATAAGGGGTCATGCAGCACACAGGACTCCAGTCCACTGTTTGCAGAGCAAAGAAAGCAATCTCCATTTAAGCGCTGCTTTAAATGGACCCGACCCAGAGTCAGAGTGATGCTTCAAATGGACGTGACTCGGAGTCAGAGCAATGCTTCAAATGGACGTGACCCGGAATCAGAGTGATGATTCAAATGGACGTGACCCGGAGTCAGAGTGATGATTCAAATGGACCTGACCTGGAGTCAGAGTGATGATTCAAATGGATGTGACCCGGAGTCAGAGTGATGATTCAAATGGACCTGACCTGGAGTCAGAGTGATGATTCAAATGGATGTGACCCAGAGTCAGAGTGATGATTCAAATGGACCTGACCTGGAGTCAAAGTGATGATTCAAATGGATGTGACCCGGAGTCAGAGTAATGATTCAAATGGATGTGACCCGGAGTCAGAGTGATGATTCAAATGGATGTGACCTGGAGTCAGAGTGATGATTCAAATGGACGTGACCTGGAATCAGAGCATTGCATTTAAATGGAGTCAGAGCATCAGAGCGACGCAAGCAGGGACTCCAAGCGGAGGAAAAACTTTAACTTGTCTCCTCCTGAAACAAACCCTTCTGTTTGACTTCATCACCAAGACAAGGAAACAGGCCAGCATTCAGGAAGCTCTTTCTTAACATGCTGGACCTCACAGTAAATGTGGTCAGACCTCACTGTAAATGTGGTCAGTCCTCACTGTAAATGTGGCCAGATCTCACTGTAAATGTGGTCAGTCCTCACTGTAAATGTGGCCAGATCTCACTGTAAATGTGGTCAGTCCTCACTGTAAATGTGGTCAGTCCTCACTGTAAATGTGGTCCGTCCTCACTGTAAATGTGGCCAGATCTCACTGTAAATGTGGCCAGTCCTCACTGTAAATGTGGCCAGTCCTCACTGTAAATGTGGCCAGATCTCACTGTAAATTTGGCCAGATCTCACTGTAAATGTGGCCAGTCCTCACTGTAAATGTGGCCAGATCTCACTGTAAATGTGGCCAGACCTCACTGTAAATGTGGCCAGATCTCACTGTAAATGTGGCCAGATCTCACTGTAAATGTGGCCAGTCCTCACTGTAAATGTGGCCAGATCTCACTGTATATGTGGTCAGTCCTCACTGTAAATGTGGCCAGATCTCACTGTAAATGTGGTCAGTCCTCACTGTAAATGTGGTCAGTCCTCACTGTAAATGTGGTCAGTCCTCACTGTAAATGTGGCCAGTCCTCACTGTAAATGTGGCCAGTCCTCACTGTAAATGTGGCCAGATCTCACTGTAAATTTGGCCAGATCTCACTGTAAATGTGGCCAGTCCTCACTGTAAATGTGGCCAGATCTCACTGTAAATGTGGCCAGACCTCACTGTAAATGTGGCCAGATCTCACTGTAAATGTGGCCAGATCTCACTGTAAATGTGGCCAGTCCTCACTGTAAATGTGGCCAGATCTCACTGTATATGTGGTCAGTCCTCACTGTAAATGTGGTCAGACAAGAATGTGACTCCCACTGCTAGGGATTCACAGCCAGAGGCAGCAGAAGCTCCAGCATAGGGAGAGCTCATGGTAAAACAACAGGTACATTACCAAGGACCAGAACACAACACAGTGGATATGGGGTCAAAACACAACACAGTGGATGTAGGGTCAGAACACAACACAGTGGATATGGGGTCAGAACACAACACAGTGGATATGGGGTCAGAACACAACACAGTGGATATGGGGTCAGAACACAACACAGTGGATATAGGGTCAGAACACAACACAGTGGATATGGGGTCAGAACACAACACAGTGGATATAGGGTCAGAACACAACACAGTGGATATAGGGTCAGAACACAACACAGTGGATATAGGGTCAGAACACAACACAGTGGATATAGGGTCAGAACACAACACAGTGGATATAGGGTCAGAACACAACACAGTGGATATAGGGTCAGAACACAACACAGTGGATATAGGGTCAGAACACAACACAGTGGATATGGGGTCAGAACACAACACAGTGGATATAGGGTCAGAACACAACACAGTGGATATGGGGTCAGAACACAACACAGTGGATATAGGGTCAGAACACAACACAGTGGATATGGGGTGAGAACACAACACAGTGGATATAGGGTCAGAACACAACACAGTGGATATAGGGTCAGAACACAACACAGTGGATATGGGGTCAGAACACAACACAGTGGATATGGGGTCAGAACACAACACAGTGGATATGGGGTCAGAACACAACACAGTGGATATGGGGTCAGAACACAACACAGTGGATATAGGGTCAGAACACAACACAGTGGATATAGGGTCAGAACACAACACAGTGGATATGGGGTCAGAACACAACACAGTGGATATGGGGTCAGAACACAACACAGTGGATATAGGGTCAGAACACAACACAGTGGATATGGGGTCAGAACACAACACAGTGGATATGGGGTCAGAACACAACACAGTGGATATGGGATCAGAACACAACACAGTGGATATGGGATCAGAACACAACACAGTGGATATGGGGTCAGAACACAACACAGTGGATATAGGGTCAGAACACAACACAGTGGATATGGGGTCAGAACACAACACAGTGGATATAGGGTCAGAACACAACACAGTGGATATGGGGTCAGAACACAACACAGTGGATATGGGGTCAGAACACAACACAGTGGATATGGGGTCAGAACACAACACAGTGGATATGGGATTGCATAACTAACTAACGAACCTCTACGCTGAATGTTTACAGTGCAGAGGAAGGAGGGGAGACCTTCATCAGAGAATCTGAAACAGAGACAAGTCATTGACCTATTCAACCTCCAGTAGTCAATACAATTCAGTACACGTGTTACATACACCTCTTTGTAAAATGACATTAATTACCTCTAAATTATATATTCAGCCCATTGTATAAGGATGAGGATGAGAGGTATTATAAACCTGGTAGTTTGGGTCCTGGATGCTGATTGGCTAAAACAGCCATTCAGCTGTGTGTACATCAGACAATATACTGCTGGTATGATGCAGAAATACTTGTTTACTGTTCTACTTATGTTGGTGACCAGTTTATAATAGCAATGATGTACTTTGGGGGTTTGTGGTATATGGTATATTCGCATCGTGCATAACAACAGCCCTTTGGCCAATACACCACACCCCCTCGTGCCTTAATACAGACAGTGTAGGGTTAATACAGACAGTGTGTACAGTAACTATAACGTCATGCTCATTGACCTCATGATGAGTCACTCAGTGTGGACTACCTCTCCAAGCTCTTTATTAGTCATGCTACCATGTTATTTAGGGGGGGAACAGCCGACTGACAGGACTACTGTATGTACTGTAGGTTGTTAGACGAATACAAGCGGTTTTACCTTCATTCTTGATTCACTATGTTTCTCTAACAGATGGTCAGCAGAGTGGAACTGGGATATTAAATAAGTTCATTCTAGAAATAGTGTCTGGGTTCTAGATGGCTTGTATATATATATCTTATTATATCGGTCTTTATGAGGTCTTTTCACAAAGGTCACTCATAGTCTGCACCATGAATTGTATTCTCAATAATCTTTGTGAAAACCTTTCTGACCTGAAGTTGGAAACACAGAAATGTCCTGCTATTATTTAAACCATAAATAAAGTGGTATGGAGATCATCAGTTTCTGTTGTGAAGGCAGATCTGATTTATAGATGAATGTGGAGGGTCTATGTCAGACTGAGAAAACATCTGTAAAAGGACTTTGTAATGGAGGGTTGGGTTAGGGGAGGGGGATGATGGGAAGATGGGCGAGTCCATCACTCAGATGGCATGGGACTGGCGACTGGTGATTTCTGACAGCATCTGAAATGAATATTTTCATGATGAATGGCAGAGGTTTATAAAGATGTTATCACATTGAGGAGAGAGAGAGGGTGGGGGAGAGAGAGGGTGTGGGAGAGAGAGAGCGGTGGAGAGGGGGAGAGGGAGAGGGAGATGGAGAAAACTAATTTAGAAGCTCATGTCCCAGAGAATCACAAGGAATCTTAATTTCCCATCCTACAGCGTTTTTAGGGGAACAGTTCAGTGCCCCATAAATATGATAAATATACAGTGTGCATAAACTGATCAAACAAAGGCATAAATGTACCTGCAATTGCAGTGTGCAAAGTGTCAGAAAAACCCATTGTTTTGATTAAAACTCCTGACTTTTAAAAGTCCTCAACATGTTAGCAGAAATCATCAAAGGCCTTCTTCATAAAGCTCTGCATCAAAGACATTCCTGCCATACTGCTGCTGTTATATAGCTGGCTGACAGGCTGGATGTCTGCATCTGTACAGCATGATTGGTTTTATGGAGGCTCAGACTCCTGTAGACAGAGAGGAAGGAGAGAGGGAGAGGGAGGAGAGAGCGAGAGAGAGGAAGGAAGGAGAGAGAGAGAGCGAGAGAGGAATGAGAAGGGAGAGAGCGAGAGAGAGAGGCAAGAAGGAGAGAGTGAGAGAGCGAGAGTGGAGGGAGAGAGATAGAGTGAAGTGACATTTCCTTTCCTCAGAGCCCAGTCCCTACCTGCTGCCAGGGAGATGTAATAGCTTTATCTCTGACTCTATGAATAGTTAAGTAGTTTGGGGATGGGAGTGCTGAGAATTATTTTGTTGATTATTGATTTATTGGGGGGTGCTTCTGCACCCTCAGTACTCCTACTTCCCTCTGCTATGTCTCCATGTCTCCATGTCTCTATGGCTCTATGTCTCTATGGTTCTATGTCTTCATGTCTCTATGGCTCTATGTCTCTATGGCTCCATGTCTCCGTGTCTCCATGTCTCCATGCTTCTATGGCTCTGTGTCTCCGTGTCTCTGTGTCTCCATGTCTCCATGTCTCTATGGCTCCATGTCTCCATGTCTCCATGTCTCCATGTCTCTATGTCTCCATGTCTCTATGTCTCCATGTCTCCATGTCTCTGTGTCTCCGTGTCTCTATGGCTCCATGTCTCCGTGTCTCCGTGTCTCTGTGTCTCCATGTCTCCATGTCTCTATGGCTCCATGTCTCCATGTCTCTATGTCTCCATGTCTCCATGTCTCTATGTCTCCATGTCTCCATGTCTCCATGTCTCTATGTCTCCATGTCTCCGTGTCTCCGTGTCTCCATGTCTCCATGTCTCTATGTCTCCATGTCTCCATGTCTCCGTGTCTCCGTGTCTCCATGTCTCCATGTCTCCGTGTCTCCGTGTCTCCATGTCTCCGTGTCTCCATGTCTCCATGTCTCCATGTCTCCATGTCTCTATGGCTCCATGTCTCCATGTCTCCATGTCTCCATGTCTCTATGGCTCCATGTCTCCATGTCTCCATGTCTCTATGTCTCCGTGTCTCCATGTCTCTATGTCTCCATGTCTCCATGGCTCTATGGCTGCTGCTGTTGCCTGGTACAAATGTATGGATGTCAAGTGTTACTACACCCTTAGAAAAAAGGGTTCTGCGGCTGTCCCCATAGGAGAACACTTTTAGGCTCCTGTCACACCCTGACCATAGAGAGCCTTTTATTCTCTATGTTGGTTAGGTCAGGGTGTGACTAGGGTGGGTTATCTAGGTTGTTTTATGTCTATGTTGGCCTGGTATGGTTCCCAATCAGAGGCAGCTGTGTATCGTTGTCTCTGATTGGGGATCATATTTAGGCAGCCATTTTTGTGGGATGTTGTTTTGAGTTAGTGCATGTAGCACCTCTTATGTTACAGGTTCGTTGCTGTTTCCTTTGTTTTGTAAGTTTCACAAGAAGTTTCACAAGAAAATAAAGATGTGGAACTCAGAGCACGCTGCGCCTTGGTCCGTCTCTACACACAACCGTGACAGTTCCAGCCAGGTAGAACCCTTTTTTTCTACATGGAACCAAATGGGTTCTACCTGGAACCAAAAGGTGTTGTTCAAAGGGTTCTCCCATGGGGACAGCCGAATAACCCTTTTTTCCCTAGCTCTGAGATGAGACTTACAGCTCTGAGAGGAGACCTGTAACTCTGAGAGGAGACTTGTAGCTCTGAGAGGACACCTGTAGCTCTGAGAGGAGACTTACAGCTCTGAGAGGAGACTTACAGCTCTGAGAGGAGACCTGTAGCTCTGAGAGGAGACCTGTAGCTCTGAGAGGAGACCTGTAGCTCTGAGAGGAGACCTGTAGCTCTGAGAGAAGACCTGTAGCTCTGAGAGGAGACCTGTAGCTCTGAGAGGAGACATGTAGCTCTGAGAGGACACCTGTAGCTCTGAGAGGAGACTTACAGCTCTGAGAGGAGACCTGTAGCTCTGAGAGGACACCTGTAGCTCTGAGAGGAGACTTACAGCTCTGAGAGGAGACCTGTAGCTCTGAGAGGACACCTGTAGCTCTGAGAGGAGACTTACAGCTCTGAGAGGACACCTGTAGCTCTGAGAGGAGACTTACAGCTCTGAGAGGAGACTTACAGCTCTGAGAGGAGACCTGTAGCTCTGAGAGGAGACTTACAGCTCTGAGAAGAGACTTACAGCTATGAGAGGAGACCTGTAGCTCTGAGAGGAGACCTGTAGCTCTGAGAGGAGACATGTAGCTCTGAGAGGAGACCTGTAGCTCTGAGAGGAGACTTACAGTTCTGAGAGGAGACTTACAGCTATGAGAGGAGACCTGTAACTCTGAGACCACTTATGAGGATCAAAAGGACAGGATCCTGGTTGAACCCACCCCCTGGATCATTGCAGACAGACACAGGCCCCACTTCCTCCACTTCCCCCTGCCCCGACCTCCCAGTGTGCTAGGCTGGCTGGGTTGGAGGGAGGGAGGCTGTGTTGGATTGGAGGAGGCTGACATGCTGTATCCATGTACCGTCATCTGGGGGTGGTTTCCAGGCTGCTGCTCTGTGCTGAGCCATCCCATCCCGGTCGGGGCTGTGGAAGACATCCAGACTATGGTGGAGCAAAGGCATGCTGCAAAGAGAGAGAACAGCCCCAGTCCCAGAGCCTGTTACTTCTCCCTCTCATCTGACAGAGAGAACAGTCCCAGAGCCTGTTACTTCTCCCTCTCATCTGACAGAGAGAACAGTCCCAGAGTCTGTTACTTCTCCCTCTCATCTGACAGAGAGAACAGTCCCAGAGCCTGTTACTTCTCCCTCTCATCTGACAGAGAGAACAGTCCCAGAGTCTGTTACTTCTCCCTCTCATCTGACAGAGAGAACAGTCCCAGAGCCTGTTACTTCTCCCTCTCATCTGACAGAGAGAACAGTCCCAGAGTCTGTTACTTCTCCCTCTCATCTGACAGAGAGAACAGTCCCAGAGCCTGTTACTTCTCCCTCTCATCTGACAGAGAGAACAGTCCCAGAGCCTGTTACTTCTCCCTCTCATCTGACAGAGAGAACAGTCCCAGAGCCTGTTACTTCTCCCTCTCATCTGACAGAGAGAACAGTCCCAGAGTCTGTTACTTCTCCCTCTCATCTGACAGAGAGAACAGTCCCAGAGCCTGTAACTTCTCCCTCTCATCTGACAGAGAGAACAGTCCCAGAGCCTGTTACTTCTCCCTCTCATCTGACAGAGAGAACAGTCCCAGAGCCTGTTACTTCTCCCTCTCATCTGACAGAGAGAACAGTCCCAGAGCCTGTTACTTCTCCCTCTCATCTGACAGAGAGAACAGTCCCAGAGTCTGTTACTTCTCCCTCTCATCTGACAGAGAGAACAGTCCCAGAGCCTGTAACTTCTCCCTCTCATCTGACAGAGAGAACAGTCCCAGAGCCTGTTACTTCTCTCTCGGCACTAATGCTCACAGAATTCTTCTCCTTTTCTCTCCTCTCTCCGTTCATGGTACAGTAGATCCACTGTGACTTTTGAAGTGAAGGAGACATTAGGAAAGTGATTAAAGGTCTACCATGTCTGATCTGATGTTAATTCTGACAAGCATCTGCCGAGAGACAGAGTACAATAAAACGTGGTGTTGTGCAACATGCTTCATGAAGTCAGCATAGAGCTCATCTGGGTTAAGCAGTAAATAACTGGGACATGGAACAGATTGGCTGGAAGCCATAAGATCATTAGGTCTGTGGTGTACAGTCTGACTGCATGGTTAACAGCAGACACATGGACCACGGCTCCTCTTGTTAACAACTTAAAGGGCTGTTCTGGAGGGCATTTTTTACTGTGACACTCATCTATGCCTCACAAATCATCCACACACACACATTCTGCTCCTAATGCCAAAGGCCCCAGTTTCGCGCGCGTGTGTGTGTGTGTGAGACTGTGGTGGGTCCGACCTTAGTCACAGTCGTAAAAACCCACATCCTCACTTCACACAACAGCCAGCCCTTACAGAGAATGGGAGTGAGTTCTGGGCTCTGGGTTCTGGGTTCTGGGTTCTGGGCTCTGGGCTCTGGGCTCTGGGTTCTGGGTTCTGGGTTCTGGGCTCTGGGCTCTGGGCTCTGGGTTCTGGGTTCTGGGCTCTGGGCTCTGGGCTCTGGGCTCTGGGTTCTGGGCTCTGGGTTCTGGGTTCTGGGCTCTGGGTTCTGGGCTCTGGGTTCTGGGCTCTGGGCTCTGGGCTCTGGGTTCTGGGTTCTGGGTTCTGGGTTCTGGGCTCTGGGTTCTGGGTTCTGGGCTCTGGGTTCTGGGCTCTGGGCTCTGGGTTCTGGGTTCTGGGTTCTGGGTTCTGGCAGGATGAACTGTGTGCAGGATATATTTAGCTCATTACAGGTTGTTGTGTTGTTATTTAAAATCAGCATTTTTCTATATTAGATCAACAACATTTGTTATGAATCTGAATTCCAGTACTTTAGTAATACAATGACATTGTAATGTAAACCGTGTATAGACATGCAAAACAAGTACAGTAACTGACGGTTGTATCATGAAATGCTCCACAAGCATGCTGTCACATTGTGTTAATCTGACCCTAGTTATGACAGTATATCAGATTAACAATAGCAGTATGGTCTGGTCTGTAATCTGTGTCATATCCTGTCACATTGTGTTAATCTGACCCTAGTTATGACAGTATATCAGATTAACAACATCCTGTCACATTGTGTTTCTGACCCTAGTTATGACAGTATATCAGATTAACAATATGCTGTCACATTGTGTTAATCTGACCCTAGTTATGACAGTATATCAGATTAACAATATGCTGTCACATTGTGTTAATCTGACTGTAGTTATGACAGTATATCAGATTAACAATAGCAGTATGGTCTGGTCTGTAATCTGTGTCATATCCTGTCACATTGTGTTAACCTGGCCCTAGTTATGACAGTATATCAGATTAACAATAGCAGTATGGTCTGGTCTGTAATCTGTGTCATATCCTGTCACATTGTGTTAATCTGACCCTAGTTATGACAGTATATCAGATTAACAACATCCTGTCACATTGTGTTTCTCTGACCCTAGTTATGACAGTATATCAGATTAACAATAGCAGGATGGTCTGGTCTGTAATCTGTGTCATATCCTGTCACATTGTGTTAATCTGACCCTAGTTATGACAGTATATCAGATTAACAATAGCAGGGTGGTCTGGTCTGTAATCTGTGTCATATCCTGTCACATTGTGTTTCTCTGACCCTAGTTATGACAGTATATCAGATTAACAACATCCTGTCACATTGTGTTAATCTGGCCCTAGTTATGACAGTATATCAGATTAACAATAGCAGTAGGGTCTGGTCTGTAATCTGTGTCATATCCTGTCCTGTTGTGATTCTCTGACTCTAGTTATGACAGTATATCAGATTAACAATAGCAGTAGGGTCTGGTCTGTAATCTGTGTCATATCCTGACAGTGTTTAAATTACATTTTAATTAACATGCTCACTTGGTATAAGTGACAGATAAGATAATTATTCTATCATGTGGATTGACTTGGGGAGATGCTAGCGGCCCCACAAACAAATTTCATCCGTAATTAAACTGACCCCCTTAAACTAAGCATCAAGTAGGTAAACCCCCAATGTATTCGTCAACCCCCAATTCCCAATTATTCAAAATAAACAAGGACATTTTATATTCAATTAACAATGTGTGTGTTCATGCTAGAGGAACCGATGGATTGTGGTGTTTTAAGCATCTAAGCATTTAAGCATGGTAGTTCTGCAGATGTTTACTGTTGTAGCTTTAATCTTCTCCTCTGGCCTGTCTGTGTGATAGGAACAATACCAAGCTAATGGTGTGGCAGAGCTAAATCTCACATGCTATAGGCCCTGCTTCTGCTGCTGAGGCTTTAGGGAGAGGAGGAGGGAGGAGAGGGGGGAAGGAAGAGCGAGGGAAGGAGAGGGGAAGGGAGGAGAGGAGGAGGGATTACAGAGGGAAGGAAGAGAGAGAGGAGGAGAGAGGGAGGGAGGAGAGAGAGAGGAAGGGAGGAGAGGAGGAGCGATTACAGAGGGAAGGAAGAGAGAGGGAAGGAGGAGAGGGGAAGGGAGGAGAGGGAGGGAGGAGAGAGGGAAGGAAGAGAGAGGGAAGGAAGAGAGAGGAGGGAGGAGAGGGGGAAGGAAGAGAAGGAGGGAGGAGAGGGGGAAGGAAGAGAGGAGGAGGGAGGGAAGAGGTAGGGAGGGAGGAGATAGGGAAGGAAGAGAGGGAGGAGAGGGGGAGGGAGGAAAAGAGGAAGGGGAAGGAGGAGGGAATAGATGGGGAAGGAGGAGAGGGGGAAGAAGGAGAAGAGGAGAGGAGAGTGAAGGAGGAGGGAATATATGGGGAAGGAGGAGAGGGGGAAGGAGGAGAAGAGGAGAGGGGGGGGGAGGAGAGGTGGAAGGAGGAGGGAATAGATGTGGAAGGAGGAGAGGGGGTAGGAGGAGAAGGGGAGGGAGGAGAGGGGGAAGGAGGAGAAGGGGAGGAGAGGAGGAAGGGGGAAGGAGTAGGGAATAGATGGGGAAGGAGGAGAGGGGGAAGGAGGAGAAGAGGAGAGGGGGAGGAGGAGGGAATAGATGGGGAAGGAGGAGAAGGGGAGGGAGGAGAAGGAGAGGGAGGAGAGGGGGAAGGAGGAGAGGAGGAAGGGAGAAGGAGTAGGGAATAGATGGGGATGGAGGAGATGGAGATGGGGAAGGATGGAAGGCCGTGATCTGGATGATTTTGGGGGGAGGGCAGGGATGACAGTCTGTGCATGTAGAGGGAAGTCCTGGTCAGGTTTGGCCTGATGACCGTCTACCCTGTCCCACTTTACTGCTTCATTATTATGTATTGTTATTTATTGACCCTGGGCTGTCATACTTTATGTTCATATTCTTATCCTTTATTATTTCTTATTGTTGTTGCCTTGTCCAGAAGGAACCTGCCAGTAAGCAGTTAGTTGGACGGTGTATACCATGTGTATCCCTTACATAATATAACGTGAAACTTGAAACTTGCTGGCCTTCTACACCAAAGCAGCGGCCAACCCAGCTGGTTTGCAATAACATCTCCCTTCATCCTGCAACATGAGACCTCTTAACCAGCGCCCCTTCCGCTATCAGCCCTTAGATCAGGATGGGAATGAGCACCAGGGGCATCGTGGGGGGTCGTGGGAAGGGAATGGAGGTCACAAACATTCTGCTACGACTCCTTCGTGTGTGGTGGGTGTTAGGTTCCATATCGTGCATGTTCTATTCTATTATTTTCTATTCATTTCTATTCTATTATTGTGTATTCTATTATTTATATTATTTTTTTTAAATTATTTTCTATGCTATTCTATTATTTTCTATTCTATTTATTTTATATTCTATTATATTCTATTCTATTGTTTTATATTCTATTATATTCTATTCTATTGTTTTATATTCTATTCTATTCTATTCTATTGTTTTATATTCTATTCTATTCTATTCTATTGTTTTATATTCTATTATATTCTATTCTATTGTTTTATATTCTATTATATTATATTCTATTGTTTTATATTCTATTATATTGTTTTATATTCTATTATATTCTATTCTATTGTTTTATATTCTATTATATTCTATTCTATTGTTTTATATTCTATTTATTTTATATTCTATTCTATTGTTTTATATTCTATTATATTATATTCTATTGTTTTATATTCTATTTATTTTATATTCTATTCTATTGTTTTATATTCTATTATATTCTATTCTATTGTTTTATATTCTATTTATTTTATATTCTATTCTATTGTTTTATATTCTATTATATTCTATTCTATTGTTTTATATTCTATTATATTCTATTCTATTATTTTATTTTCTATTCTATTATTTTCTATTCTAATATAAAAAATTATAAAATTATATTCTATTATTTGATTTATTTGATTTTCTATCCTATTATTTTCTATTCTAATATTTAAAAAAATATATATATATATTATATTATTTCCTGTTCTATTATGTTCTATTATTTCCTGTTCTATTATGTTCTATTATTTCCTGTTCTATTATTTTCTATTATTTCCTGTTCTATTATTTTCTATTCTATTATGTTCTATGATTTTGTTTCATTGTTACATACCTGAGAGGGAAAACATCTCAAGATGTCAGCCTTATCTCTCTTCGCTGCTTTCAAATCTGGTCGGCCCTCAAGTCACCTTTACCCACGGAAGAGAAAATTCCCCAAATTGAACCAAATGTGTGTTGTGTTAGTGCCAGAGGTAAATGTCAATGCTTCCCTGATTGGATGCATCTAGACAGAGATGAAAGCGCCCCTAGCATCAGAGCCGGGGCTGGAGCTGTGTTAGGGCCCCGGGGTTAGGGCATAGGGGATCTGTGGTAGGAAGTGAGAGGTTGTCTTAGGGCATGTAGAGCATCATCAATCCTCTGACCTAGTCTGTAGTCTCCTAGTCATCCACCACCTCAGGAGAACTGTCTGATTCAACACTTCAGGACGTACAACAGGATTAAACAAACAAACAAACACAACTCAGAATAATTTGATTTGGTGCCAGATGTTGAGTAAAATGTTGACTTCATAGTCTTATTGTAGAGAGCATAGAGAGGGTTACTAATATTGTATTGTGGTAGATTCACCATTTCATAATGCAGAATATAAACCATTATTAGTGTATTAAACATGTAATATTATAAATCATATGGGAATATTTGTCAGAAATGGTCTCCCAGAAAGACAATTAGGAAGAGGGTTTTATCTATCAGAAATTGTCTCCCAGAAAGACAATTAGGAAGAGGGTTTTATCTATCAGAAATGGTCTCCCAGAAAGACAATTAGGAAGAGGGTTTTATCTATCAGAAATTATCTCCCAGAAAGACAATTAGGAAGAGGGTTTTATCTATCAGAAATTTCCTTTTTAGATGCAACATCTGGTCTGATGATCCATGGCTCCAACCAACCAGACAGATAGGATACTGGGGATCCAACAAGAATCAGACTACTACAGTACTAGTACTGCTTCATGTTATGGCCCAATGTACTGGCCAACCTTTGGGCTCCCGGGTGGTACAGCGGTCTAAGGCACTGAGACCTGGGACACCAGGTGGTTGTAATTTTTTATTTAACTGAATTATCTAATTATTAATGAATTTTCAGGTAGAACAGAAAACCAACATTAATCCGGACCTCGTAGGGTCAGACTTGAATAACCCTGTAGTAGTGTGTCTATCCTGGGTTCTGCGGGTCAGTCAGTCAGTCAGTGAGTGACATGTTCCCTCCTGCCCAGCCAAGCCCATCTTTCCACTCTGACTATAGTCTCTATCACTGTCTGTATCTGTTGCTGTTGTGTTCTGCTCCCCAGAGCCTGGTCCCACTCATCTGACTGTGTAACACTGTATTTCTCCTCTCCTCTCCTCTCCTCTCCTCTCCTCTCCTCTCCTCTCCTCTCCTCTCCTCTCCTCTCCTCTCCTCTCCTCTCCCCTCCCCTCCCCTCCTCTCCTCTCCTCTCCTCTCCTCTCCCCTCCCCTCCCCTCCCCTCCCCTCCTCTCCTCTCCTCTCCTCTCCTCTCCTCTCCCCTCCTCTCCTCTCTTGTCCTCTCCTCTCCTCTCCTCTCCTCTCCTCTCCTCTCTTGTCCTGTATCTGTATCTGTAGCTGTTGTGTTTTGCTCCCCAGAGCCTGGTCCCACTCATCTGACTGTGTAACACTGTATTTCTCTTCTCTCCTCTATTTTCTCCTCTCCTCTCCTCTCCTCTCCTCTCCTCTCCTCTCCTCTCCTCTCCTCTCCTCTCCTCTCCTCTCCTCTCCTCTCCTCTCATCTCCTCTCCTCTCCTCTCCTGTCCTCTCCTGTCCTGTCCTGTATCTGTATCTGTAGTTATAACTCAGTCTGGAAGCCAGTCTGAACCGGAGGGCAGAACACCCCACTCCCACCCTCCCACCCAACAGAAGGGGCTTCACCTACAAGATAGAGCTTTTAAAACTAACACATTCAGCTCACTTCAGAATGCTATTCCATTCCATTCTTATCTACTCTATACTAGAGAAAACTGGGGCAGGTTATTGCAGTGGGTATTTGATACAGGGATGTTTGTATTCCTCGTAAGTCAATAAAGGTTCAACCAGGCTGTCAAAGCTGATAACCCACATTAACCACACAGTTAGTACATCATTAAGAGTGAGTATTACCGTAGATGCTGACGCATATCCTGTCTAGTTTTGGGGCGGCAGGTAGCCTAGTGGTTAGAGCAGGTAGCCTAGTGGTTAGAGCAGGTAGTCTAGTGGTTAGAGCGTTGTGCCAGTAACTGAAAGGTTGCTGGATCGAATCCCTGAGCTGACAAGGTAAAAATCTGTCGTTCTGCCCCTGAACAAGGCAGTTAACCCGCTGTTCCCCGGTAGGCCGTCATTGTAAAAGACACATTTGTTAGTAGGCTACAGTTAGTAGACTACAGTTAGTAGACTACAGTTAGTAGGCTACAGTTAGTAGACTACAGTTAATAGGCTACAGTTAGTAGGATACAGTTAGTAGACTACAGTTAGTAGGATACAGTTAGTAGGATACAGTTAGTAAGATACAGTTAGTAGGATACAGTTAGTAGGATACAGTTAGTAGACTACAGTTAGTAGGATACAGTTAGTAGACTACAGTTAGTAGGATACAGTTAGTAGGATACAGTTAGTAAGATACAGTTAGTAGGATACAGTTAGTAGGATACAGTTAGTAGACTACAGTTAGTAGGCTACAGTTAGTAGGATACAGTTAGTAGACTACAGTTAGTAGACTACAGTTAGTAGGCTACAGTTAGTAGACTACAGTTAATAGGCTACAGTTAGTAGGATACAGTTAGTAGACTACAGTTAGTAGGATACAGTTAGTAGGATACAGTTAGTAGGATACAGTTAGTAGGATACAGTTAGTAGGCTACAGTTAGTAGGATACAGTTAGTAGGATACAGTTAGTAGGATACAGTTAGTAGGATACAGTTAGTAGGATACAGTTAGTAGACTACAGTTAGTAGACTACAGTTAGTAGGATACAGTTAGTAGACTACAGTTAGTAGGATACAGTTAGTAGACTACAGTTAGTAGACTACAGTTAGTAGACTACAGTTAGTAGGCTACAGTTAGTAGACTACAGTTAGTAGACTACAGTTAGTAGGCTACAGTTAGTAGGGTACAGTTAGTAGGCTACAGTTAGTAGGCTACAGTTAGTAGGGTACAGTTAGTAGGGTACAGTTAGTAGGTTACAGTTAGTAGACTACAGTTAGTAGACTACAGTTAGTAGGCTACAGTTAGTAGACTACAGTTAGTAGGGTACAGTTAGTAGGTTACAGTTAGTAGACTACAGTTAGTAGACTACAGTTAGTAGGCTACAGTTAGTAGGGTACAGTTAGTAGGATACAGTTAGTAGACTACAGTTAGTAGACTACAGTTAGTAGACTACAGTTAGTAGGATACAGTTAGTAGGATACAGTTAGTAGACTACAGTTAGTAGACTACAGTTAGTAGGCTACAGTTAGTAGGGTACAGTTAGTAGGATACAGTTAGTAGACTACAGTTAGTAGACTACAGTTAGTAGGATACAGTTAGAAGGATACAGTTAGTAGGGTACAGTTAGTAGACTACAGTTAGTAGACTACAGTTAGTAGGCTACAGTTAGTAGGGTACAGTTAGTAGGCTACAGTTAGTAGGCTACAGTTAGTAAGATACAGTTAGTAGGGTACAGTTAGTAGGTTACAGTTAGTAGACTACAGTTAGTAGACTACAGTTAGTAGGCTACAGTTAGTAGACTACAGTTAGTAGGGTACAGTTAGTAGGTTACAGTTAGTAGACTACAGTTAGTAGACTACAGTTAGTAGGCTACAGTTAGTAGACTACAGTTAGTAGGCTACAGTTAGTAGGGTACAGTTAGTAGGATACAGTTAGTAGACTACAGTTAGTAGACTACAGTTAGTAGACTACAGTTAGTAGGATACAGTTAGTAGGATACAGTTAGTAGACTACAGTTAGTAGACTACAGTTAGTAGGCTACAGTTAGTAGGGTACAGTTAGTAGGATACAGTTAGTAGACTACAGTTAGTAGACTACAGTTAGTAGGATACAGTTAGAAGGATACAGTTAGTAGGGTACAGTTAGTAGACTACAGTTAGTAGACTACAGTTAGTAGGATACAGTTAGAAGGGTACAGTTAGTAGGGTACAGTTAGTAGACTACAGTTAGTAGGATACAGTTAGTAGGCTACAGTTAGTAGGATACAGTTAGTAGACTACAGTTAGTAGACTACAGTTAGTAGACTACAGTTAGTAGGATACAGTTAGTAGGGTACAGTTAGTAGGATACAGTTAGTAGACTACAGTTAGTAGGATACAGTTAGTAGGATACAGTTAGTAGGATACAGTTAGTAGGCTACAGTTAGTAGGATACAGTTAGTAGGATACAGTTAGTAGACTACAGTTAGTAGGATACAGTTAGTAAGATACAGTTAGTAGGATACAGTTAGTAGACTACAGTTAGTAGGATACAGTTAGTAGGATACAGTTAGTAGACTACAGTTAGTAGGATACAGTTAGTAGACTACAGTTAGTAGGATACAGTTAGTAGACTACAGTTAGTAGACTACAGTTAGTAGGCTACAGTTAGTAGACTACAGTTAGTAGACTACAGTTAGTAGACTACAGTTAGTAGGATACAGTTAGAAGGATACAGTTAGTAGGGTACAGTTAGTAGGGTACAGTTAGTAGGGTACAGTTAGTAGGCTACAGTTAGTAGGATACAGTTAGTAGACTACAGTTAGTAGACTACAGTTAGTAGACTACAGTTAGTAGGATACAGTTAGTAGGGTACAGTTAGTAGGATACAGTTAGTAGACTACAGTTAGTAGGCTACAGTTAGTAGACTACAGTTAGTAGGATACAGTTAGTAGGCTACAGTTAGTAGGATACAGTTAGTAGGATACAGTTAGTAAGATACAGTTAGTAGGTTACAGTTAGTAGGGTACAGTTAGTAGACTACAGTTAGTAGACTACAGTTAGTAGACTACAGTTAGTAGACTACAGTTAGTAGGATACAGTTAGTAGGGTACAGTTAATAAGATACAGTTAGTAGACTACAGTTAGTAGGATACATTTAATAAGATACAGTTAGTAGACTACAGTTAGTAGGATACAGTTAGTAGGATACAGTTAGTAGGATACAGTTAGTAGACTACAGTTAGGATACAGTTAGTAGACTACAGTTAGTAGACTACAGTTAGTAGGATACAGTTAGTAGGATACAGTTAGTAGGATACAGTTAGTAAGATACAGTTAGTAGGATACAGTTAGTAAGATACAGTTAGTAGACTACAGTTAGTAGACTACAGTTAGTAGGATACATTTAGTAAGATACAGTTAGTAGGATACAGTTAGTAGACTACAGTTAGTAGACTACAGTTAGTGGACTACAGTTAGTAGGATACAGTTAGTAGGATACAGTTAGTAGACTACAGTTAGTAGACTACAGTTAGTAGACTACAGTTAGTAGGATACAGTTAGTAGGATACATTTAGTAAGATACAGTTAGTAGACTACAGTTAGTAGACTACAGTTAGTAGACTACAGTTAGTAGACTACAGTTAGTAGACTACAGTTAGTAGGATACAGTTAGTAGACTACAGTTAGTAGACTACAGTTAGTAAGATACAGTTAGTAGACTACAGTTAGTAGGATACAGTTAGTAGGATACAGTTAGTAGACTACAGTTAGTAGGCTACAGTTAGTAGACTACAGTTAGTAGGATACAGTTAGTAGACTACAGTTAGTAGACTACAGTTAGTAGACTACAGTTAGTAGGCTACAGTTAGTAGACTACAGTTAGTAGACTACAGTTAGTAGACTACAGTTAGTAGGGTACAGTTAGTAGGCTACAGTTAGTAGGGTACAGTTAGTAGGCTACAGTTAGTAGGCTACAGTTAGTAAGATACAGTTAGTAGGGTACAGTTAGTAGGTTACAGTTAGTAGACTACAGTTAGTAGACTACAGTTAGTAGGCTACAGTTAGTAGACTACAGTTAGTAGGCTACAGTTAGTAAGGTACAGTTAGTAGGGTACAGTTAGTAGGTTACAGTTAGTAGACTACAGTTAGTAGACTACAGTTAGTAGGCTACAGTTAGTAGACTACAGTTAGTAGGCTACAGTTAGTAGGGTACAGTTAGTAGGATACAGTTAGTAGACTACAGTTAGTAGACTACAGTTAGTAGACTACAGTTAGTAGGATACAGTTAGTAGGATACAGTTAGTAGACTACAGTTAGTAGGATACAGTTAGTAAGATACAGTTAGTAGGATACAGTTAGTAGACTACAGTTAGTAGGATACAGTTAGTAGGATACAGTTAGTAGACTACAGTTAGTAGACTACAGTTAGTAGGATACAGTTAGAAGGATACAGTTAGTAGGGTACAGTTAGTAGACTACAGTTAGTAGACTACAGTTAGTAGGATACAGTTAGAAGGATACAGTTAGTAGGGTACAGTTAGTAGGGTACAGTTAGTAGACTACAGTTAGTAGGATACAGTTAGTAGGCTACAGTTAGTAGGATACAGTTAGTAGACTACAGTTAGTAGACTACAGTTAGTAGACTACAGTTAGTAGGATACAGTTAGTAGGGTACAGTTAGTAGGATACAGTTAGTAGACTACAGTTAGTAGGATACAGTTAGTAGGATACAGTTAGTAGACTACAGTTAGTAGACTACAGTTAGTAGGTTACAGTTAGTAGGCTACAGTTAGTAGGGTACAGTTAGTAGGATACAGTTAGTAGACTACAGTTAGTAGACTACAGTTAGTAGACTACAGTTAGTAAGATACAGTTAGAAGGATACAGTTAGTAGGGTACAGTTAGTAGACTACAGTTAGTAGGATACAGTTAGAAGGATACAGTTAGTAGGGTACAGTTAGTAGGCTACAGTTAGTAGGATACAGTTAGTAGGATACAGTTAGTAGGATACAGTTAGTAGACTAAAGTTAGTAGGCTACAGTTAGTAGACTACAGTTAGTAGACTACAGTTAGTAGGATACAGTTAGTAGGCTACAGTTAGTAGGATACAGTTAGTAGGATACAGTTAGTAGGATACAGTTAGTAGGATACAGTTAGTAGGGTACAGTTAGTAGACTACAGTTAGTAGACTACAGTTAGTAGACTACAGTTAGTAGGATACAGTTAGTAGGATACAGTTAGTAGGCTACAGTTAGTAGGATACAGTTAGTAGGATACAGTTAGTAGACTACAGTTAGTAGGATACAGTTAGTAAGATACAGTTAGTAGGATACAGTTAGTAGACTACAGTTAGTAGGATACAGTTAGTAGGATACAGTTAGTAGACTACAGTTAGTAGGATACAGTTAGTAGACTACAGTTAGTAGGATACAGTTAGTAGACTACAGTTAGTAGACTACAGTTAGTAGGCTACAGTTAGTAGACTACAGTTAGTAGACTACAGTTAGTAGACTACAGTTAGTAGGATACAGTTAGAAGGATACAGTTAGTAGGGTACAGTTAGTAGGGTACAGTTAGTAGGGTACAGTTAGTAGGCTACAGTTAGTAGGATACAGTTAGTAGACTACAGTTAGTAGACTACAGTTAGTAGACTACAGTTAGTAGGATACAGTTAGTAGGGTACAGTTAGTAGGATACAGTTAGTAGACTACAGTTAGTAGGCTACAGTTAGTAGACTACAGTTAGTAGGATACAGTTAGTAGGCTACAGTTAGTAGGATACAGTTAGTAGGATACAGTTAGTAAGATACAGTTAGTAGGTTACAGTTAGTAGGGTACAGTTAGTAGACTACAGTTAGTAGACTACAGTTAGTAGACTACAGTTAGTAGACTACAGTTAGTAGGATACAGTTAGTAGGGTACAGTTAATAAGATACAGTTAGTAGACTACAGTTAGTAGGATACATTTAATAAGATACAGTTAGTAGACTACAGTTAGTAGGATACAGTTAGTAGGATACAGTTAGTAGGATACAGTTAGTAGACTACAGTTAGGATACAGTTAGTAGACTACAGTTAGTAGACTACAGTTAGTAGGATACAGTTAGTAGGATACAGTTAGTAGGATACAGTTAGTAAGATACAGTTAGTAGGATACAGTTAGTAAGATACAGTTAGTAGACTACAGTTAGTAGACTACAGTTAGTAGGATACATTTAGTAAGATACAGTTAGTAGGATACAGTTAGTAGACTACAGTTAGTAGACTACAGTTAGTGGACTACAGTTAGTAGGATACAGTTAGTAGGATACAGTTAGTAGACTACAGTTAGTAGACTACAGTTAGTAGACTACAGTTAGTAGGATACAGTTAGTAGGATACATTTAGTAAGATACAGTTAGTAGACTACAGTTAGTAGACTACAGTTAGTAGACTACAGTTAGTAGACTACAGTTAGTAGACTACAGTTAGTAGGATACAGTTAGTAGACTACAGTTAGTAGACTACAGTTAGTAAGATACAGTTAGTAGACTACAGTTAGTAGGATACAGTTAGTAGGATACAGTTAGTAGACTACAGTTAGTAGGCTACAGTTAGTAGACTACAGTTAGTAGGATACAGTTAGTAGACTACAGTTAGTAGACTACAGTTAGTAGACTACAGTTAGTAGGCTACAGTTAGTAGACTACAGTTAGTAGACTACAGTTAGTAGACTACAGTTAGTAGGGTACAGTTAGTAGGCTACAGTTAGTAGGGTACAGTTAGTAGGCTACAGTTAGTAGGCTACAGTTAGTAAGATACAGTTAGTAGGGTACAGTTAGTAGGTTACAGTTAGTAGACTACAGTTAGTAGACTACAGTTAGTAGGCTACAGTTAGTAGACTACAGTTAGTAGGCTACAGTTAGTAAGGTACAGTTAGTAGGGTACAGTTAGTAGGTTACAGTTAGTAGACTACAGTTAGTAGACTACAGTTAGTAGGCTACAGTTAGTAGACTACAGTTAGTAGGCTACAGTTAGTAGGGTACAGTTAGTAGGATACAGTTAGTAGACTACAGTTAGTAGACTACAGTTAGTAGACTACAGTTAGTAGGATACAGTTAGTAGGATACAGTTAGTAGACTACAGTTAGTAGGATACAGTTAGTAAGATACAGTTAGTAGGATACAGTTAGTAGACTACAGTTAGTAGGATACAGTTAGTAGGATACAGTTAGTAGACTACAGTTAGTAGACTACAGTTAGTAGGATACAGTTAGAAGGATACAGTTAGTAGGGTACAGTTAGTAGACTACAGTTAGTAGACTACAGTTAGTAGGATACAGTTAGAAGGATACAGTTAGTAGGGTACAGTTAGTAGGGTACAGTTAGTAGACTACAGTTAGTAGGATACAGTTAGTAGGCTACAGTTAGTAGGATACAGTTAGTAGACTACAGTTAGTAGACTACAGTTAGTAGACTACAGTTAGTAGGATACAGTTAGTAGGGTACAGTTAGTAGGATACAGTTAGTAGACTACAGTTAGTAGGATACAGTTAGTAGGATACAGTTAGTAGACTACAGTTAGTAGACTACAGTTAGTAGGTTACAGTTAGTAGGCTACAGTTAGTAGGGTACAGTTAGTAGGATACAGTTAGTAGACTACAGTTAGTAGACTACAGTTAGTAGACTACAGTTAGTAAGATACAGTTAGAAGGATACAGTTAGTAGGGTACAGTTAGTAGACTACAGTTAGTAGGATACAGTTAGAAGGATACAGTTAGTAGGGTACAGTTAGTAGGCTACAGTTAGTAGGATACAGTTAGTAGGATACAGTTAGTAGGATACAGTTAGTAGACTAAAGTTAGTAGGCTACAGTTAGTAGACTACAGTTAGTAGACTACAGTTAGTAGGATACAGTTAGTAGGCTACAGTTAGTAGGATACAGTTAGTAGGATACAGTTAGTAGGATACAGTTAGTAGGATACAGTTAGTAGGGTACAGTTAGTAGACTACAGTTAGTAGACTACAGTTAGTAGACTACAGTTAGTAGGATACAGTTAGTAGGATACAGTTAGTAGACTACAGTTAGTAGACTACAGTTAGTAGGATACAGTTAGTAGGGTACAGTTAGTAGGATACAGTTAGTAGACTACAGTTAGTAGACTACAGTTAGTAGGATACATTTAATAAGATACAGTTAGTAGACTACAGTTAGTAGGATACAGTTAGTAGGATACAGTTAGTAGGATACAGTTAGTAGACTACAGTTAGGATACAGTTAGTAGACTACAGTTAGTAGACTACAGTTAGTAGGATACAGTTAGTAGGATACAGTTAGTAGGATACAGTTAGTAAGATACAGTTAGTAGGATACAGTTAGTAAGATACAGTTAGTAGACTGCAGTTAGTAGACTACAGTTAGTAGGATACATTTAGTAAGATACAGTTAGTAGGATACAGTTAGTAGACTACAGTTAGTAGACTACAGTTAGTAGACTACAGTTAGTAGACTACAGTTAGTAGGATACAGTTAGTAGGATACAGTTAGTAGACTACAGTTAGTAGACTACAGTTAGTAGGATACAGTTAGTAGGATACATTTAGTAAGATACAGTTAGTAGACTACAGTTAGTAGACTACAGTTAGTAGACTACAGTTAGTAGACTACAGTTAGTAGGATACAGTTAGTAGACTACAGTTAGTAGGATACATTTAGTAAGATACAGTTAGTAGACTACAGTTAGTAGACTACAGTTAGTAAGATACAGTTAGTAGACTACAGTTAGTAGACTACAGTTAGTAGGATACAGTTAGTAGGATACAGTTAGTAGACTACAGTTAGTAGACTACAGTTAGTAGGATACATTTAGTAAGATACAGTTAGTAGGATACAGTTAGTAGGATACAGTTAGTAGGATACAGTTAGTAGACTACAGTTAGTAGGATACATTTAGTAAGATACAGTTAGTAGACTACACTTAGTAGACTACAGTTAGTAAGATACAGTTAGTAGACTACAGTTAGTAGACTACAGTTAGTAAGATACAGTTAGTAGACTACAGTTAGTAGACTACAGTTAGTAGGATACAGTTAGTAGGATACATTTAGTAGACTACAGTTAGTAAGATACAGTTAGTAGGATACAGTTAGTAGGATACAGTTAGTAGGATACAGTTAGTAGACTACAGTTAGTAGGATACAGTTAGTAGACTACAGTTAGTAGACTACAGTTAGTAAGATACAGTTAGTAGACTACAGTTAGTAGACTACAGTTAGTAGGATACAGTTAGTAGACTACAGTTAGTAGACTACAGTTAGTAAGATACAGTTAGTAGACTACAGTTAGTAAGATACAGTTAGTAGACTACAGTTAGTAAGATACAGTTAGTAGACTACAGTTAGTAGACTACAGTTAGTAGACTACAGTTAGTAGGATACAGTTAGTAGACTACAGTTAGTAGACTACAGTTAGTAAGATACAGTTAGTAGACTACAGTTAGTAGACTACAGTTAGTAGACTACAGTTAGTAGACTACAGTTAGTAGGATACAGTTAGTAGACTACAGTTAGTAGGATACAGTTAGTAGACTACAGTTAGTAGGATACATTTAGTAAGATACAGTTAGTAGACTACAGTTAGTAGACTACAGTTAGTAGACTACAGTTAGTAAGATACAGTTAGTAAGATACAGTTAGTAGACTACAGTTAGTAGACTACAGTTAGTAGACTACAGTTAGTAGACTACAGTTAGTAGGATACAGTTAGTAGACTACAGTTAGTAGGATACAGTTAGTAGACTACAGTTAGTAGGATACATTTAGTAAGATACAGTTAGTAGACTACAGTTAGTAGACTACAGTTAGTAGACTACAGTTAGTAGACTACAGTTAGTAGGATACAGTTAGTAGGTTAAAATATGCTGTAATACACCTGGCTGGGAACTGGACCTGTCTCTCTCTCTTTCTCTGTCTCTCTCTTTCTCTCTCTCTCTCTCTCTCTCTGTGTGTGTGTCTCGCTCTCTGTCTCTCGCTCTCTCTCTGTCTCTCTCTCTCTCTCTTTCTCTCAATTTCAATTCAATTCAATTCAAATGGTTTTATTGGTGTGGGAAACGTATGTTTACATTGCCAAAGCAAGTGAAATAAATAATAAACAAAAATGAAATAGCATCTGGTCTGCTCCTGAGGTCTAAGACACTGCATCTCAGTGCTAGAGGCGTCACTACAGACCCTGGATCAGCGGTCTAAGACACTGCATCTCAGTGCTAGAGGCGTCACTACAGACCCTGGTTCAGCGGTCTAAGACACTTCATCTCAGTGCTAGAGGCGTCACTACAGACCCTAGTTCAGCGGTCTAAGACACTGCATCTCAGTGCTAGAGGCGTCACTATAGACCCTAGTTCGATTACAGGCTGTATCACAACCGGACATGATTGGGAGTCCCTTAGGGCGGTGCACAATTGGCCCAGCGACGTCGGGGTTAGGGTTTGGCCGGGGTAGGTCGTCATTGTAAATAATAATTTGTTCTTAACTGACTTGCCTAGTTAAATAAAGGTTGAAATAAAAACAATTATAAAATAAATAAACAAAAAATGTACAGTAAACATTACACTCACAAAATGTCCAGAATAATAAGTGAAAGGAGAGACCTAGTCAGCTGCAACTGAATGCCTTCAACTGAAATGTGTCTTCCGCATTGAACCCAACCCCTCTCAATCAGAGGTGCCTTAATCAATATCTACGTCATCAGGGTGCGGGGAATAAACACATTTCAAATGTCATATTATGTGCAAATAGTTCAAGTACACAAGGGGAAATAAATCAACATAAATATGAGTTGTATTTACAACGGTGTTTGTTCTTCACTGGTTGCCCTTTTCTTGTGGCAACAGGTCACAAATCTTGCTCCTGTGATGGCACACTGTGGTATTTCACCCAATTTGTTTTCAAATTCTTTGTGAGTCTGTGTAATCTGATGGAAATATGTGTCTCTAATATGGTCATACATTTGGCAGGAGGTTAGGAATTGCAGCTCAGTTTCCACCTCATTTTGTGGGCAGTGTGCACAGCGGCATTTCTCAATAGCAAGGCTATACTCACCGAGTCTCTCTCGTTCCCTCTCTCTCTGAACACAAGTCATTTAAAATGACATGGTGAGATTATAAATATTTTAATAAAGTAGTCCATCATGATCTGAGCTGTTTGTAGGGAGTCCTACGGAGGGCGCCATCACACACTGAGCATACGATCACCACTCTCCCGACCACCCAGGTCCCCACATAGCCCTGCAACACTTTCAGCACGTGGAGAGAGAGGGGAGGGACAACTCCACTGGCTCATGGTCTCGGTATAAATACCGTCAAAAAGTCTCGTTCGCGTTGTAGTCGACACCAGACACAGTACAGACAAAAGACGCAGACATCAGATAGGAGAAACGGATTTATTACGCTCGGAGTATCTGCTGTTTTCTGTTATTCATGTGTGTGTGTGTGTGTGCTCTCTTCAAACAACGTGGAGCTCTCTATAGCGAACTGTCCGTCAACTGACATCAATGAAGGAGAGAATATCTAGTCAGAAAGTATCTGTTCAGTCCGGGATGGATCCTAGTCAGATTGTGAAGTGTAAAATAGTTGTGGTCGGGGACAGTCAATGTGGGAAGACTGCTCTACTACACGTTTTTGCAAAGGATATCTTCCCAGAGGTGAGTTCAAAGAATTGTCTGCTTGATAGCTAAATGTAACAAAAGTTTGTTATAACTACTACTACTACTAATAATAATATTTGTTATTACTTGTCTATAATGATCTATGATTGTCTCTTTTTTCTTTAGAGTTACATGCCCACAGTGTTCGAGAATTACACGGCCAGTTTTGAAATAGACACGAAAAGAATAGAGCTCAGCCTATGGGACACGTCAGGTAATGATCCATTTCATTTCTTTAATCTATCTATGTTGCCATAACTCTATGACCCAGTCTCCCCTATTATAATATTTAGTTTAGATGTATATAACCTGGGTAAATGTATATAACCTGGGTAAATGTATATAACCTGGGTAAATGTATATAACCTGGGTAAATGTATATAACCTGGGTAGATGTATATAACCTGGGTAAATGTATATAACCTGGGTAAATGTATATAACCTGGGTAAATGTATATAACCTGGGTAGATGTATATAACCTGGGTAAATGTATATAACCTGGGTAAATGTCTATAACCTGGGTAAATGTATATAACCTGGGTAAATGTCTATAACCTGGGTAAATGTATATAACCTGGGTAAATGTATATAACCTGGGTAAATGTATATAACCTGAGTAAATGTATATAACCTGGGTAGATGTATATAACCTGGGTAAATGTATATAACCTGGGTAAATGTATATAACCTGGGTAAATGTATATAACCTGGGTAAATGTATATAACCTGGGTAGATGTATATAACCTGGGTAGATGTATATAACCTGGGTAGATGTATATAACCTGGGTAAATGTATATAACCTGGGTAAATGTATATAACCTGGGTAAATGTATATAACCTGGGTAGATGTATATAACCTGTATATAACCTGGGTAAATGTATATAACCTGGGTATATAAAATGTATATAACCTGAGTAAATGTATATAACCTGGGTAAATGTATATAACCTGGGTAGATGTATATAACCTGGGTAGATGTATATACCCTGGGTAAATGTATATACCCTGGGTAAATGTATATAACCTGGGTAAATGTATATAACCTGGGTAAATGTATATAACCTGGGTAGATGTATATAACCTGGGTAATTGCAGGATAAATGCTTTATGCATTGTTTGCCTTTGTCTTCCATGATGCCCATTGATCACAGTTGCTGTCCATTAGAAATGCAGCTGCCAGGCATGTCAGGACCTGTTGGTCTCACAGTGTGTGCAGCATGCGTGTCATGGAGGAATACATCTGTTAACAGTGATGAATATTTCATTTTTAATGAAACTAAATGATCTATTATTTATTATCAAGTTCTGGTTTGTTACATGCTTAGAAGAAGTCATGATGCTACTGTGGAATTGTAGGGATGGACCAGCTGGTTGAACCATTCAGACAGACACCACTGACCAAATGTTCTACCATGCTTCTTCAGCCCTCCCCCTCAACAAAGACACCATGCAGCCAATCAGTAACAGTGAGAAGACTGTCCTCCCTCCAGACAAACTGCTATTTCTGTACCTGGTGCAGTTTATTAGTCTTATACTGGCCTCTTCCAGTATACTGGTTTCTAGTGTTGAGTAGTTAACCTCATGGGATCTCCATCCATGCTGGAAGTCTGGAAGTAATTATGTGTTGTAGCCCCACTCTCCTCCAGCCGGATCCCCAGCCCTCTCCCTTCCGTAGCCCCACTCTCCCCTAGCCCTCTCCCTTCCATTGTTCCACACTCCCTAGCCCTCTCCCTTTCTTGGCCCCACTCTCCCCCAGCCCAATCCCCAGCCCTCTCTCTTCCATTGCTCCACACTCCCCTAGCCCTCTCCCTTCCATTGCTCCACACTCCCCCAGCCCTCTCCCTTCCATTGCTCCACACTCCCCCAGCCCTCTCCCTTCCATTGCTCCACACTACCCTAGCCCTCTCCCTTCCATTGCTCCACACTCCCCTAGCCCTCTCCCTTCCATTGCTCCACACTCCCCGAGCCCTCTCCCTTCCATTGCTCCACACTCCCCTAGCCCTCTCCCTTCCATTGCTCCACACTCCCCCAGCCCTCTCCCTTCCATTGCTCCACACTCCCCCAGCCCTCTGCCTTCCATTGCACCACACTCCCCCAGCCGTGTCCCTTCCATTGCTCCAGACTCCCCCAGCCCTGCCCCTTCCATTGCTCCACACTCCCCCAGCCCTCTCCCTTCCATTGCTCCACAATCCCTCAGCCCTCTCCCTTCCATTGCTCCACAATCCCTCAGCCCTCTCCCTTCCATTGCTCCACAATCCCTCAGCCCTCTCCCTTCCATTGCTCCACAATCCCTCAGCCCACTCCCTGCTTAAGCCCCACTTTCCCTCAGCCCAATCCCTCAGCCCTCTCCCTTCCATTGCTCCACACTCCCCTAGCCCTCTCCCTTCCATTGCTCCACACTCCCCGAGCCCTCTCCCTTCCATTGCTCCACACTCCCCTAGCCCTCTCCCTTCCATTGCTCCACACTCCCCCAGCCCTCTCCCTTCCATTGCTCCACACTCCCCCAGCCCTCTGCCATCCATTGCACCACACTCCCCCAGCCCTGTCCCTTCCATTGCTCCAGACTCCCCCAGCCCTGCCCCTTCCATTGCTCCACACTCCCCCAGCCCTCTCCCTTCCATTGCTCCACAATCCCTCAGCCCTCTCCCTTCCATTGCTCCACACTCCCCTAGCCCTCTCCCTTCCATTGCTCCACACTCCCCCAGCCCTCTCCCTTCCATTGCTCCAGACTCCCCCAGCCCTGCCCCTTCCATTGCTCCACACTCCCCCAGCCCTCTCCCTTCCATTGCTCCACAATCCCTCAGCCCTCTCCCTTCCATTGCTCCACAATCCCTCAGCCCTCTCCCTTCCATTGCTCCACAATCCCTCAGCCCACTCCCTGCTTAAGCCCCACTTTCCCTCAGCCCTCTCCCTTCCATTGCTCCACAATCCCTCAGCCCACTCCCTGCTTAAGCCCCACTTTCCCTCAGCCCAATCCCCAGCCCTCTCCCTTCCGTAGCCCCACACTCCCCCAGCCCTCTCCCTGCTTAAGCCCCACTCTCCCCCAGCCCAATCCCCTGCCCTCTCCCTTCCGTAGCCCCACACTCCCCAGCCCTCTCCCAGCCCTCAGCTGTCCCCTGCCTGGACTGTGCTTTTAACCTGGGGGTGGTGGAGGTGGAGGTGGTAGTTCAAGCTGGGGCTCTGTTGCCGAGTGGGTCTGTTTGTCTGTCTGGTTGGCTGTAGAGGGACTGTCTGTCTGCCTGTTTGGCTGTAGTGGGACTGTCTGTCTGTAATGTAGTGTAGAGGGACTGTCTGTCTATAGTGTAGTGTAGAAGGAGTGTCTGTCTGTAGTGTAGAGGGACTGTCTGTCTGTAGTGTAGAGGGACTGTCTGTCTGTAGTGTAGAGGGAGTGTCTCTGTAGTGTGGAGGGACTGTCTGTCTATAGTGTAGTGTAGAGGGAGTGTCTGTCTGTAATGTAGAGGGACTGTCTGTCTGTAGTGTAGAGGGAGTGTCTCTGTAGTGTGGAGGGACTGTCTGTCTATAGTGTAGTGTAGAGGGAGTGTCTGTCTGTAATGTAGAGGGACTGTCTGTCTGTAGTGTAGAGGGACTGTCTGTCTGTAGTGTAGAGGGAGTGTCTCTGTAGTGTGGAGGGACTGTCTGTCTGTAGTGTAGTGTAGAGGGAGTGTCTGTCTGTAGTGTAGAGGGAGTGTCTGTCTGTAGTGTAGAGGGAGTGTCTCTGTAGTGTAGAGGGACTGTCTGTCTGTAGTGTGGAGGGACTGTCTGTCTGTAGTGTAGAGGGACTGTCTGTCTGTCTGTCTGTCTTTCTGCTGATTTCTTCAGTAGGTCTCCTGAGCCTTTCCTAGGCACGACTCTGTGATTGGCTCAGCTTCAGTGGGCAAAAACAGAACTAGTGTGTTTGTGTGTGTGTGTGTGTGTGTGTGTGGTGTGTTGTGTTGTGTGTGTATGTGTGGTGTGTTGTGTGTGCGTACTGCAGAGCCTATGTATCCCCTAATGGGAACCCCTCTTTTATTCAGTAGGGCCTCTGAGCGACTGGCTTATCCCATGCCTCTATCCAGGCTTTAACAAGGTAGAGACACCTGAGCTCTGCTCATTACCAGGACTGAGCTGCACATTGATGGGCTCTGCCTCCCTGTCCACTTTGTTTTCAAGCAGGAATAGAGGAAGGGAAGGAGCATAGCCAAACAGGAGTGGAGGTGCAGCAGACTAACACAAATTCTCACAGTAAAAACGAAAAAGTAAGCTACTGGATATACAGTATAGTATAGAACACAACCCAGTAATACAGTATAGTATAGAACACAACCCAGTAATACAGTATAGTATAGAACACAACCCAGTAATACAGTATAGAATAGAACACAACCCAGTAATACAGTATAGTATAGAACACAACCCAGTAATACAGTATAGTATAGAACACAACCCATTAATACAGTATAGTATAGAACACAACCCAGTAATATAGTATAGTATAGAACACAACCCAGTAATACAGTATAGTATAGAACACAGCCCAGTAATACAGTATAGTATAGAACACAACCCATTAATACAGTATAGTATAGAACACAACCCAGTAATACAGTATAGTATAGAACACAACCCAGTAATATAGTATAGTATAGAACACAACCCAGTAATACAGTATAGTATAGAACACAGCCCAGTAATACAGTATAGTATAGAACACAACCCAGTAATACAGTATAGTATAGAACACAACCCAGTAATACAGTATAGTATAGAACACAACCCAGTAATACAGTATAGTATAGAACACAACCCAGTAATACAGTATAGTATAGAACACAACCCATTAATACAGTATAGTATAGAACACAACCCAGTAATACAATATAGTATAGAGCACAGCCCAGTAATACAGTATAGTATAGAACACAACCCATTAATACAGTATAGTATAGAACACAACCCAGTAATACAGTATAGTATAGAACACAACCCATTAATACAGTATAGTATAGAACACAACCCAGTAATACAGTATAGTATAGAACACAACCCAGTAATACAATATAGTATAGAACACAACCCATTAATCCAGTATAGTATAGAACACAACCCAGTAATACAGTATAGTATAGAACATAACCCAGTAATACAGTATAGTATAGAACACAACCCAGTAATACAGTATAGTATAGTATAATATAGAACACAACCCAGTAATACAGTATAGTATAGTATAGAACACAACCCAGTAATACAGTATAGTATAGAACACAACCCAGTAATACAGTATAGTATAGTATAATATAGAACACAACCCAGTAATACAGTATAGTATAGAACACAACCCAGTAACAGGCCTTCCACTCACATATGGATATAAAGCAGTGTTATTCAAAGTCAGGTTCATGACCCCTAGTGGGGGAATTGCAGTTGGGTCGACAAATAAAATGATTTTAAAAAAATTAGAAGTACAAATGATTTTACTGCCTTGCTCAAGGGCAGAACGGCACATTTTTACACAAGCAACATTTTGGTTACTGTCCCAAAGCTTTAACCGCTAGGCTACCTGCTGCCCTCCTAGAAAATGGACAGGCTTTAAAGTTTTGTCATTAGATATGTGGTGGGGGGAAATGGGTTCCCCAGAAATGATGGCAAAAAAAATGGGGTCCCTGCGGAAAAAAGTTGAAATACCACTGACATAAAGCTATTGAACCCATATCAACTCACTGTCCTAACTCTTAAATAAAGGGTGCAGGCAGACAGCCAATCACCTTAGCAAACTGCCTCAGACACACACCTCCACTTTCAACATCCAAGGAGAGACGCAATGAAAGAAACGTTACAAAGAAACATTTCAACACCCCGTAGCCCAGCCGACAGGCCTCTAACCTTTAACCCTGAAGGTGAAGGAGCACACAGAGGACAAATGGGAGTTCATAACTTCCCAGGACATTACCTTAACGACCTCCATTTTACGGTTACCCCCTGACTGACTGTCTGTGGTTCATTAACTGCATCACAAATAAACAGAGAACAAATGCGCCAGGGTCAGTCCACCACCACTTCGTACTGTAGGGAGTCCTGGGAGGGTCAGGGGGATGTGGGTTCCTTCCTGGGAGGGGCATGGGGATGTGGGTTCCTTCCTGGGAGGGGCAGGGGGTTGTGCATTTCAGTCTGGGAGGGTCAGGGCTCAGGGGGATGTGGGTTCGTTCCTGGGAGGGTCAAAGGATTGTGTGTTTCAGTTTGGAAGGGTTAGTGGGGGCTCCAGTTCCACAGATGCCTGAGTTCCTGCCCCCCTACTGCTCCCTGGCAAGACAAGCGGCAGAGGGAAACATATTGATTAGTGCTGGGGCTGCTGAGTTAGTTAGGGAGATTACAAAGGGGGGAGTGAATCCCACAGCTGCTAACCTGGAGGCTCCTCCATATCAATCACATGCTGAGAAGAAGAGGGAGGATGGAGAGGAGGAGGACGGGGGATGAGGAGGGGTGCTAGATACCGGGGATGAAGCTAGAGCTGAGCTGGGCTTATCTGCAGGAGCCATTCTCCCCAGGGCCGGATTTGGGAGCACCTACCTCCAGGGGGCCTTTCCTGCAATTGAAAACATTTTGCCATGGGACAGAGAGAAAATGTTGCAGTTTTATCATGAGGCTAAGAGAAAATGTTGCAGTTTTATCATGAGGCTAAGAGGAAATGTTGCAGTTTTATCATGAGGCTAAGAGGAAATGTTGCAGTTTTATCATGAGGCTAAGAGGAAATGTTGCAGTTTTATCATGAGGCTAAGAAAAAATGTTGCAGTTTTATCATGAGGCTAAGAGGAAATGTTGCAGTTTTATCATGAGGCTAAGAGAAAATGTTGCAGTTTTATCATGAGGCTAAGAGGAAATGTTGCAGTTTTATCATGAGGCTAAGAAAAAATGTTGCAGTTTTATCATGAGGCTAAGAGAAAATGTTGCAGTTTTATCACGAGGCTTAGAGAAAATGTTGCAGTTTTATCATGAGGCTAAGAGGAAATGTTGCAGTTTAAGTGAATTTCCTACAATTCTACACATTTTGCCATGACTTCTGTCATGTTCATATGTTATTTGAGGGGCCCCGACCTCCAGCGTTGGGGGTCCCCTTGAGGTAGGGGGACCCAGGGCACGTGCCCTGCGTGCCTGTTCGTAAATCCGTCCCTCATTCTCCCCCATTGGTCTATTGACCCATCTGAGAGGTTTGGAGGAAGTGGTCCTCAAGGTGTTTGTTGCTTTGTACCTGAGGCATCGATTCAGATGTGACTTATTTCAACCATATCACCTATTCATTTTCTAAACGAATACAGTGGGAGACTATTTAGAAATGAAGGGCAAGCAAAGAACCTCAGCGCCAGCTGGTTGCCGTCCTGTCTCCTCCCTCTCTCCCTGCCTCCACACACGCCTCCCGCATGACTGCTGTGTGATTCAGCGGCTGAGACAGGATGATGGATTGACTACTATCGCGTTTGTTGACACTGTTGTAGGCCGGGCCGTGCTCCGTGCACGCTGAACGCTTTGAGCCAGCCTATAGGAGGGAGACAGCAGCTGGTTCAACATCGTCACAAAGAGGCCAGTGACACTCAGAGAGACAACCGTCAGGGTGATTGACCTTTCAGACGTTACACAGGCACCATTGACATTCCTCCACTAACTTGAATGCAAAGCATCTATACTGAATCCCAACCTGGATCCTGTGTGTTTCTGCCGTCAGTTGTTCACAGACTGCTGCCTGTCCACTCTGGCTTCCAGACAGCTGAGATGGGCTCTGCTTTAGCAAGCTCCCAGGCCTTCCCTTCTACAGACCACGGTCAGCAGCCAGCCTTTGTTGCATCGGATCAATTTCTGGAGCTCGGCGAATTGGAGCCGCATGTTTCACATTCCGGGGACGAAAGGTTGCTACTTGCTACTGAACAAAGAGCCCTTTTGTAAACGTTGAGATCTTTCTGCAAACTTAAGAGGAGCGGTGCATATTTCCGTTGTTAACGTTGTTAACGTTGTTAACGTTGTTAGCCTGAAAGAAAACTCAATCAAATGAGTTTTTGCATGTCTGCATGCCTTAGATCAGCTGTACTGTATACAGCTGTACACTGTGTGATCTGGGTAACTGAATCATATAGACTGTGTTACCTGGGTAACTGAATAATATAGACTGTGTTACCTGGGTAACTGAATCATATAGACTGTGTGACCTGGGTAACTGAATCATATAGAC
>NC_092164.1:5837677-5867677 GCF_045791955.1 Oncorhynchus clarkii lewisi
GGATGGAGAGAGTGAAAGAGAGAGGGGTTTTCCTACACATGGTCTCAGTTTAAGGGGTTGGCATGGTTTTCTAGGTTCCTGTTTTCTCTGGAACTCTGGTCTGTCTCGAGAGAGAGAGAAGTAACCTCGTCCTCAAACTCAAACACAACGTATTGCTGCAGTCAGCATAACGTTTGCATCTCTTCTGTTGATGTTCTTCCAGTGTGCATTATCTTGATGCTAATGACTGTGTCCTTCGCTGTTGAGAAATGGTCTCTCATCACCAAAACATCTTCATCTCTATCACTATTGGATTTCCTGTGTGACTTTGAGGCAAAATCTGTCAATATCTGGTTTGGACAGGTTTGGTTGGCCCATAGGATGCTCAATGTATCCATGTGTGTTTTTTCACTCTGTCTTAATCTCTTACATCCACAGCTGGAGTGTTAGTTCTCTGTATTGTGTGAGTTGTAGTTTTCTGTGTATGGTGTGAGTTGTAATTCTCTGTGTATTGTGTGAGTTGTAGTTTTCTGTGTATTTTTTGAGTTGTAGATTTCTGTGTATTGTGTGAGTTGTAGTTCTATGTGTATTGTGTGGGTTGTAGTTCTCTGTGTATTGTTTGAGTTGTAGTTCTATGTGTATTGTGTGGGTTTTAGTTCTGTGTGTATTGTGTGAGTTGTAGTTCTATGTGTATTGTGTGAGTTGTAGTTCTCTGTGTATTGTTTGAGTTGTAATTCTATGTGTATTGTGTGGGTTGTAGTTCTATGTGTATTGTGTGAGTTGTAGTTCTCTGTGTATTGTGTGAGTTGTAGTTCTATGTGTATTGTGTGAGTTGTAGTTCTCAGTGTATTGTGTGAGTTGTAGTTCTATGTGTATTGTGTGAGTTGTAGTTGTCCGTGTGTATTGTGTGAGTTGTAGTTCTATGTGTATTGTGTGAGTTGCAGTTCTCTGTGTATTGTGTGAGTTGTAGTTCTATGTGTATTGTGTGAGTTGTAGTTCTCTGTGTATTGTGTGAGTTGTAGTTGTCCGTGTGCTGACCTGTGCTTTGTTCTGTTGTTTCAGGGTCTCCATACTACGACAATGTGAGGCCTCTCTCCTACCCAGACTCAGACGCTGTCCTTATCTGTTTTGACGTCAGCCGTCCTGACACACTCGACAGCGTAATAAAGAAGGTGTGTACCACAGGAGGCTGGTGGCACCTTAATTGGGGAGGAAAGGCTCGTGATAATGGTTGGAGTGGAATGGGTGGAATGGTATCAAATACATCAAACACATGGTTTCCATGGTTTCCAGGTGTTGATCTAATTCTATTGGCTCAGTTCCAGACATTATTATGGTCCGTCCTCCACTTGTGTGTAGCTACCATTAGTCAACCTCTACAGCCTTTAGAATGTGGACCTTCATGTGTTTTTCTTTTACCTCACTTGAAAGAAACTACATGTCCAGTTTTCATTCAATGAATTCATTTTAATATCCTTTTCACTTGACCTCCCCCAGAACGTTTTCTCAGTCATTTCCAGTTTTTCCCAGTAATTTCCAGTTTTTCCCAGTAATTTCCTGTTTTTTTCCACTTAGCCCACTTAAACATCTAGAGAGTTGAGGTACAGACAGAGGTCGTAATGGGTTAGGGGGCGTTAGGGTGAGAGGAGGGCAGGGAAAGGAAGGGAGTGCTTTTAGTGTCCTGTGATGTGACTCTGCTATAGAAAAAAAAAACATGAGAAGGTTCCGTTCCAAAACAGAGTTCCTTCCTTCCTCTTGGCCAGTTCAAACAATCACCTGTCTGTACAACACTGAACATGATCCCTCAATGTCCAGCCAGCCAGCCAGCCAGCCAGCCAGCCAGCCAGCCAGCCAGCCAGCCAGTCAGCCAAACACTCCTTGTTCTCCAGACTGCATTAGTAGCAGATTATATCCACTGATTAAAGGCCATTGATCCCAGAGTGTTTATTGTGTTTGAGAGGAAACGTGAAGGATTATCTCTGGCCTTAAAGCCTCCGATACTGCATTCCTTCCTGGGTTCAACGCCGTGTGATACGGCATGGGGACTGGAAACAGGAAGTGGCTTTGTCCTTCAGAAGGAGAGGGCTCAGGTTCTGTCTGAAAAAAGTGTACAAGCCGTCAAATACTTGATACCTCCAGTCCTTGATTCCTCAATTACTCTCTCTCAAAATCCATTGGAGGAGAGGCTCCAAGGTCCATCCTCTTGTACCTCCTCCTCCAATGAGCTTTGAGAGGGAGGCGAGGAATCAAGTACGGGAGGAGGCAAGTATTTGATGGCTAGTCTGGACTAGCTCCCATTCTGTCTGGTCCTGTCCTCCCAGTCTCAATGACTTTCTCTGTCCTCCACAGTGGAAAGGGGAGATCCAGGAGTTCTGTCCCAACACCAAGATGCTCCTGGTGGGCTGCAAATCGGACCTGCGCACCGACCTCTCCACGCTGGTGGAGCTGTCCAATCACAGACAGATGCCTGTGTCATATGATCAGGTACGGTGGTTGCAGAGTGCATTTTCTTCAGATTTTGGGTCAATTCCATTTCAATTCAGTCAATTCAGGAAGTAAACTGAAATTCCAATTCCAATGTGTTTTCTTTCTACAGGGTTCCAACATGGCCAAACAGATCTCAGCCCCCTACATCGAGTGCTCAGCCCAGCAGTCAGAGAACAGCGTCAGGGACATTTTCCACGTGGCCACCTTGGCCTGCGTCAACAAGAACAACAAGAACGTCAAACGCAACAAATCTACCAGAGGCAACAAAAGGATCTCGCACATGCCCACTAGGCCCGACCTCGCGGCGGTAGCGTCAGACCTGCGGAAGGACAAAGCAAAGAGTTGCTGTGTCATGTGACCTGGTGGGCAGGGTCACGACCCTCGGGAGTGGGTTTGCAGGCTGGGATTGAAGCATGCAGTGAGGACAGGGGTTAAAGGTCAGAGCATAGTGCATTTTGGAACATTAGAGGGTGAGGCCCTTCCCTTCGTGCACTTTAAAGCCCTTGGCCTGCTGTCCTGGGGTGGAGTTTTGTATATGCATCATACAATGTAAATGTAGATGAAATCCACCGTATCAATGACAACACAATAGTCTTTCAGTGTAGCCTGTCTATCTACCATCCATCTCCCTTACATATCTTTTACCAGAAGAGGAAGCTATCTCTGCTTTGGGCCAATTAGCTGCCTTCCTTCCGGCGGCTTCCCGGGAGGTAGTAACACTGTTTCCTCTTAGCGCTGGACGAGGAAGTGGTCATGGCCTTTCACAGGAAATTACCATTTCCACAGGAAGTGGTGTCACGTAGGAAAAGTTGAACGAGTCCCGGACGTTTTTCTAAGGACTTCAGAAAGGATGTCCACGCTGTACATGATGATTGGCTCAACCCCCATCTGTACAGCTGACTCCATCACCATGAGAGACTGCAGCGGTGCACTCTGGAACGCTGAAGACGAGCGGCCATCTTGCACTGGATCAAAGACCTGGAAGTGACATGACACTGCGCACGCAGCACATCACTGTGGTTTCCATCAGCTTGTTTGTTTCTCTTCCCCCTTCTTGTGGTTGCAAGTCAAGTGTTTCCTGACCTAATAGTCCCGTTGTTCCAGTCATGTCTTTCCTGTATTTTGTAGAATTTACTGTAAGCCCATATCATTTAAACCAATGACCGTTGACATCCTAGGACTGATCTGTTTGGCGTAATGATAGACAGGGTATTGTGATGCTGAACAGTTTATGGACATGTCCTTTCAGCTATGCAACACCTTCTGCTCTCAGCAAGGGAGGGGAATGAAATAAACAAATGAAGCAATGACTTTGGTTGAAGGACGTTGTTCACTGGATATGTCTAAAGTATAAATGCACTTTTTAAAGATCAAGGCTTCGCTAAAAAGCGCCATGAATTCTGGTATATTCCAATGCCTTTATTAAACTCGCGATGCTTTTCAAAATTTTCAGAACAGCTTCTCCTAGAGCAGTGTCATCAGCTAGCCTGCTAATGCTATCTGTTTCAGAACAGCTTCTCCTAGAGCAGTATCATCAGCTAGCCTGCTAATGCTATCTGTTTCAGAACAGCTTCTCCTAGAGCAGTATCATCAGCTAGCCTGCTAATGCTATCTGTTTCAGAACAGCTTCTCCTAGAGCAGTATCATCAGCTAGCCTGCTAATGCTATCTGTTTCAGAACAGCTTCTCCTAGAGCAGTATCATCAGCTAGCCTGCTAATGCTATCTGTTTCAGAACAGCTTCTCCTAGAGCAGTATCATCAGCTAGCCTGCTAATGCTATCTGTTTCAGAACAGCTTCTCCTAGAGCAGTATCATCAGCTAGCCTGCTAATGCTATCTGTTTCAGAACAGCTTCTCCTATAGCAGTATCATCAGCTAGCCTGCTAATGCTATCTGTTTCAGAACAGCTTCTCCTATAGCAGTATCATCAGCTAGCCTGCTAATGCTATCTGTTTCAGAACAGCTTCTCCTAGAGCAGTATCATCAGCTAGCCTGCTAATGCTATCTGTTTCAGAACAGCTTCTCCTAGAGCAGTATCATCAGCTAGCCTGCTAATGCTATCTGTTTCAGAACAGCTTCTCCTATAGCAGTATCATCAGCTAGCCTGCTAATGCTATCTGTTTCAGAACAGCTTCTCCTATAGCAGTATCATCAGCTAGCCTGCTAATGCTATCTGTTTCAGAACAGCTTCTCCTAGAGCAGTATCATCAGCTAGCCTGCTAATGCTATCTGTTTCAGAACAGCTTCTCCTAGAGCAGTATCATCAGCTAGCCTGCTAATGCTATCTGTTTCAGAACAGCTTCTCCTATAGCAGTATCATCAGCTAGCCTGCTAATGCTATCTGTTTCAGAACAGCTTCTCCTAGAGCAGTATCATCAGCTAGCCTGCTAATGCTATCTGTTTCAGAACAGCTTCTCCTAGAGCAGTGTCATCAGCTAGCCTGCTAATGCTATCTGTTTCAGAACAGCTTCTCCTAGAGCAGTATCATCAGCTAGCCTGCTAATGCTATCTGTTTCAGAACAGCTTCTCCTAGAGCAGTATCATCAGCTAGCCTGCTAATGCTATCTGTTTCAGAACAGCTTCTCCTAGAGCAGTATCATCAGCTAGCCTGCTAATGCTATCTGTTTCAGAACAGCTTCTCCTAGAGCAGTATCATCAGCTAGCCTGCTAATGCTATCTGTTTCAGAACAGCTTCTCCTAGAGCAGTATCATCAGCTAGCCTGCTAATGCTATCTGTTTCAGAACAGCTTCTCCTAGAGCAGTATCATCAGCTAGCCTGCTAATGCTATCTGTTTCAGAACAGCTTCTCCTAGAGCAGTATCATCAGCTAGCCTGCTAATGCTATCTGTTTCAGAACAGCTTCTCCTATAGCAGTATCATCAGCTAGCCTGCTAATGCTATCTGTTTCAGAACAGCTTCTCCTAGAGCAGTATCATCAGCTAGCCTGCTAATGCTATCTGTTTCAGAACAGCTTCTCCTAGAGCAGTATCATCAGCTAGCCTGCTAATGCTATCTGTTTCAGAACAGCTTCTCCTATAGCAGTATCATCAGCTAGCCTGCTAATGCTATCTGTTTCAGAACAGCTTCTCCTAGAGCAGTATCATCAGCTAGCCTGCTAATGCTATCTGTTTCAGAACAGCTTCTCCTAGAGCAGTATCATCAGCTAGCCTGCTAATGCTATCTGTTTCAGAACAGCTTCTCCTAGAGCAGTATCATCAGCTAGCCTGCTAATGCTATCTGTTTCAGAACAGCTTCTCCTATAGCAGTATCATCAGCTAGCCTGCTAATGCTATCTGTTTCAGAACAGCTTCTCCTAGAGCAGTATCATCAGCTAGCCTGCTAATGCTATCTGTTTCAGAACAGCTTCTCCTAGAGCAGTATCATCAGCTAGCCTGCTAATGCTATCTGTTTCAGAACAGCTTCTCCTATAGCAGTATCATCAGCTAGCCTGCTAATGCTATCTGTTTCAGAAATGAATGAAAAGAAAGAAACGGTTGTTTGTTGTGTAAAGTGTTTTGTCATTAGGTCATCCTCCCCCTTTTTTTAATGTAACTGTTATGTCTGTGTCCCATTGTTGTTGCTACAATATTTATTGAATTATATATTTTCCCTTTCAAATAAAAGCAAAATTATGAAAAAAAACACAGATTTTTAAAACATTTTTTTATCACATTGCATGACATGTTTAAAATAAAATGTAATTCAGTTCCACAGACAAAGAACTGTGTCTCGTTGGCTGTTCTTGACTTTGCCCCTGTAGGCATGTTACACATACATGTAATTGAGGTCGCAAAACAAACTTCTGGTAGAAATATATAGGCTTGCTTCAGGAGATGGAGTGAGTGTCATGACTTGAATTAAACCCAATGTCACACAGATGAGCTCAAATCAAATATCCACGGGGCTGTCAGCCTCGAACACAAAAAACTGTTTCCTTTCAATATACAACCCAGACAAACTGTTTCCATTCAATATACAACACAGACAAACTGTTCCCCTTCAATATACAACCCAGACAAGCTGTTTCTCTCAATATACAACCCAGACAAACTGTTTCCTTTCAATATACAACCCAGACAAACTGTTTCCCTTCAATATACAACCCAGACAAACTGTTTCCATTCAATATACAACCCAGACAAACTGTTCCCCTTCAATATACAACCCAGACAAACTGTTCCCCTTCAATATACAACCCAGACAAACTGTTTCCCTTCAATATACAACCCAGACAATCTGTTTCCCTTCAATATACAACCCAGACAAACTGTTCCCCTTCAATATACAACCCAGACAAACTGTTCCACCTTCTATATACAACCCAGACAAACTGTTCCACCTTCTATATACAACCCAGACAAACTGTTCCCCTTCAATATACAACCAGACAATCTGTTTCCCTTCAATATACAACCCAGACAATCTGTTTCCCTTCAATATACAACCCAGACAAACTGTTCCACCTTCTATATACAACCCAGACAATCTGTTTCCCTTCAATATACAACCTAGACAAACTGTTTCCCTTCAATATACAACCCAGACAATCTGTTTCCCTTCAATATACAACCCAGACAATCTGTTTCCCTTCAATATACAACCCAGACAAACTGTTCCACCTTCAATATACAACCCAGACAAACTGTTCCACCTTCTATATACAACCCAGACAAACTGTTCCACCTTCTATATACAACCCAGACAAACTGTTCCCCTTCAATATACAACCCAGACAAACTGTTCCACCTTCTATATACAACCCAGACAAACTGTTCCACCTTCAATATACAACCCAGACAAACTGTTCCACCTTCTATATACAACCCAGACAAACTGTTCCACCTTCTATATACAACCCAGACAAACTGTTCCACCTTCTATATACAACCCAGACAAACTGTTCCACCTTCTATATACAACCCAGACAAACTGTTCCACCTTCTATATACAACCCAGACAAACTGTTCCACCTTCTATATACAACCCAGACAAACTGTTCCACCTTCAATATACAACCCAGACAATCTGTTTCCCTTCAATATACAACCCAGACAATCTGTTTCCCTTCAATATACAACCCAGACAATCTGTTCCCCTTCAATATACAACCAGACAATCTGTTTCCCTTCAATATACAACCCAGACAATCTGTTCCCCTTCAATATACAACCAGACAATCTGTTTCCCTTCAATATACAACCCAGACAAACTGTTCCCCTTCAATATACAACCCATACAAACTGTTCCACCTTCAATATACAACCCAGACAAACTGTTCCCCTTCAATATACAACCAGACAATCTGTTTCCCTTCTATATACAACCCAGACAAACTGTTTTGTTTCAAATTGCACCCAATAAATCAAAGTGTCATGCGAATGTACATAACTCACCCAGAATCTAGGTTAAAAAAAATGTCATCTAGCTGATTTTGAGATGTATGATATTATCACCAGTCTGTCCGTGGTGAGTGATGAATGCCAGTGGTGGATGATGTGGTTGAGGGAATACAACAATATTGCTGCTTGACATTGTGGATGTTTAGGATCAATCAAAGTGCAGGTAATGGACTAGCTAGATCATTTGTAGCCTGTAACACCCTGTAGATCTGCAAATGAACAACAATCTACAGTATTTCATTACAGCCACAAGAAACAATTGTAGATTAATAATGGTTAAAGAAATTAGATATCGGCTCCTTAGTTCCTTCCCAATGCTTGCAATATTTCCATGTCTATCCAAGTCTTAGGGCCCCAGACTGGGGTAAGGATAGAACACCAGACTGTGGTAAGGGTTAAACACCAGACTGGGGTAAGGGTTAAACACCAGACTGGGGTAAGGATGGAACACCAGACTGGGGTAAGGGTTAAACACCAGACTGGGGTAAGGTTGGAACACCAGACTGGGGTAAGGGTTAAACACCAGACTGGGGTAAGGCTGGAACACCAGACTGGTGTAAGGGTTAAACACCAGACTGGGGTAAGGATGGAACACCAGACTGGGGTAAGGGTTAAACACCAGACTGGGGTAAGGATGGAACACCAGACTGGGGTAAGGGTTAAACACCAGACTGGGGTAAGGTTTGAACACCAGACTGGGGTAAGGGTTAAACACCAGACTGGGGTAAGGCTGGAACACCAGACTGGGGTAAGGGTTAAACACCAGACTGGGGTAAGGGTGGAACACCAGACTGGGGTAAGGGTTAAACACCAGACTGGGGTAAGGATGGAACACCAGACTGGGGTAAGGGTTAAACACCAGACTGGGGTAAGGGTTAAACACCAGACTGGGGTAAGGGTTAAACACCAGACTGGGGTAAGGGTTAAACACCAGACTAGGGTAAGGGTTAAACACCAGACTGGGGTAAGGCTGGAACACCAGACTGGGGTAAGGGTTGAACACCAGACTGGGGTAAGGATGGAACACCAGACTGGGGTAAGGGTTAAACACCAGACTGGGGTAAGGGTTAAACACCAGACTGGTACACATGTTGTTGAGGCCCTAAAGCCTTGACACCTACGGTACACATGTTGTTGAGGCCCTAAAGTAGTACTTAGGCTGCGTTTTCACAGGCAGCCCAATTATTTTTTACTGCTAATTGGTCTTTTGACTAATCACATCAGATCTGTTTCAGAGCTGATCGATCTGATTGGTCAAAAGACCAATTAGTGAAAATGAGATCAGAATTGGTCTGCCTGTGTTAATTGTGCCAAATGGCTTTTTTACAGGTCTTTCACAAATCATTCATAGTCCTCAGTTGGGAAGTTCTATGTTATAGTCCTCAGTTGGGAAGTTCTATGTTATAGTCGTCAGATGGGAAGTTCTATGTTATAGTCCTCAGATGGGAAGTTCTATGTTATAGTCCTTGGTTGGGAAGTTCTATGTTATAGTCCTCAGATGGGCAGTTCTATGTTATAGTCCTCAGATGGGCAGTTCTATGTTATAGTCCTCAGATGGGAAGTTCTATGTTATAGTCCTCAGATGGGAAGTTCTATGTTATAGTCCTCAGATGGGCAGTTCTATGTTATAGTCCTCAGTTGGGAAGTTCTATGTTATAGTCCTCAGTTGGGAAGTTCTATGTTATAGTCCTCAGATGGGAAGTTCTATGTTATAGTCCTCAGATGGGAAGTTCCATGTTATAGTCCTCAGATGGGCAGTTCTATGTTATAGTCCTCGGTTGGGAAGTTCTATGTTATAGTCCTCAGATGGGCAGTTCCATGTTATAGTCCTCAGATGGGAAGTTCTATGTTATAGTCCTCAGATGGGAAGTTCCATGTTATAGTCCTCAGATGGGAAGTTCTATGTTATAGTCCTCAGATGGGAAGTTCTATGTTATAGTCCTCAGTTGGGCAGTTCTATGTTATAGTCGTCAGATGGGAAGTTCTATGTTATAGTCCTCAGATGGGAAGTTCTATGTTATAGTCCTCAGATGGGAAGTTCTATGTTATAGTCCTCAGATGGGAAGTTCTATGTTATAGTACTCAGATGGGAAGTTCCATGTTATAGTCCTCGGTTGGGAAGTTCTATGTTATAGTACTCAGATGGGAAGTTCCATGTTATAGTCCTCGGTTGGGAAGTTCTATGTTATAGTACTCAGATGGGCAGTTCTATGTTATAGTGCTCGGATGGGAAGTTCCATGTTATAGTCCTCAGTTGGGAAGTTCCATGTTATAGTCCTCAGATGGGAAGTTCTATGTTATAGTCCTCAGTTGGGAAGTTCTATGTTATAGTCCTCAGATGGGAAGTTCTATGTTATAGTACTCAGATGGGAAGTTCCATGTTATAGTCCTCGGATGGGAAGTTCCATGTTATAGTCCTCGGTTGGGTGGTTCAATGTCGTCGTGCACATCTTCACTTCAGAGTGTAAGAATGCTAGAATGAGTGTCAGAACGCTACAGCAGTGCTGATGGAAGGATGCCAGGAAGACAGACAGGAATCTCCAAGCAATAACCGATGGCAATGTTCAGTGTAAAAGCCCTCTGAACAAAGGACCAAGGCCAGACAGAATCAGTTATGTATGGAATCACAACAGAGTACGGACACAGGAAGTTACTCTAACTAGAAGCTACATTGCCACATTTACCAGGATATAAATGAATTTAGCATAATATTAATGCATCATACAGTATATCTGACTTCATTATGTGTTGCAGCATTTCCCCCACTGAAAGGCATTGATCACAACCCTGGAATCAAATGGAAAACATGGACAAAGAAAGGCATTGATCACAACCCTGGAATCAAATGGAAAACATGGACAAAGAAAGGCAGACTTTGCTTTTTGTTACAATATTAACATAACAGTAATTCAATATCTATTCCCCCAATAACCAACCGTCTGAAATAAAAACAACTATTTCCCTTTAGTCTCAGCCACACATTTAAAATACAGAACACATCAAATATTTATGGACGTATCAACCCAATATCTTCAGGATAGCCTGTAGACTACACCAGACAGCCTGTAGACTACACCAGACAGCCTGTAGACTACACCAGACAGGCTGTAGACTACACCAGACAGGCTGTAGACTACACCAGACAGCCTGTAGACTACACCAGACAGCCTGTAGACTACACCAGACAGCCTGTAGATTACACCAGACAGCCTGTAGATTACACCAGACAGGCTGTAGACTACACCAGACAGCCTGTAGATTACACCAGATAGCCTGTAGATTACACCAGACAGCCTGTAGATTACACCAGACAGCCTGTAGATTACACCAGACAGGCTGTAGATTACACCAGACAGGCTGTAGATTAAACCAGACAGGCTGTAGATTACACCAGACAGGCTGTAGATTACACCAGACAGGCTGTAGATTACACCAGACAGCCTGTAGATTACACCAGACAGGCTGTAGACTACACCAGACAGCCTGTAGACTACACCAGACAGGCTGTAGACTACACCAGACAGCCTGTAGATTACACCAGATAGCCTGTAGATTACACCAGACAGCCTGTAGATTACACCAGACAGGCTGTAGATTACACCAGACAGGCTGTAGATTACACCAGACAGCCTGTAGATTACACCAGACAGGCTGTAGACTACACCAGACAGCCTGTAGACTACACCAGACAGGCTGTAGACTACACCAGACAGCCTGTAGATTACACCAGATAGCCTGTAGATTACTCCAGACAGCCTGTAGACTACACCAGACAGGCTGTAGATTACACCAGACAGGCTGTAGACTACACCAGACAGGCTGTAGACTACACCAGACAGGCTGTAGACTACACCAGACAGGCTGTAGATTACACCAGATAGCCTGTAGATTACACCAGATAGCCTGTAGATTACACCAGACAGGCTGTAGACTACACCAGACAGGCTGTAGATTACACCAGACAGGCTGTAGATTACACCAGACAGGCTGTAGATTACACCAGACAGGCTGTAGACTACACCAGACAGCCTGTAGATTACACCAGACAGCCTGTAGACTACACCATACAGCCTGTAGATTACACCAGACAGCCTGTAGATTACACCAGACAGCCTGTAGATTACACCAGACAGGCTGTAGACTACACCAGACAGCCTGTAGATTACACCAGACAGCCTGTAGACTACACCAGATAGCCTGTAGATTACACCAGATAGCCTGTAGATTACACCAGATAGCCTGTAGATTACACCAGATAGCCTGTAGACTACACCAGACAGGCTGTAGACTACACCAGACAGCCTGTAGATTACACCAGACAGGCTGTAGACTACACCAGACAGGCTGTAGACTACACCAGACAGGCTGTAGACTACACCAGACAGGCTGTAGACTACACCAGACAGCCTGTAGATTACACCAGACAGCCTGTAGACTACACCAGATAGCCTGTAGATTACACCAGACAGGCTGTAGACTACACCAGACAGGCTGTAGACTACACCAGACAGCCTGTAGATTACACCAGACAGCCTGTAGACTACACCAGATAGCCTGTAGATTACACCAGATAGTCTGTAGATTACACCAGATAGCCTGTAGATTACACCAGATAGCCTGTAGACTACACCAGACAGGCTGTAGACTACACCAGACAGGCTGTAGATTACACCAGACAGGCTGTAGATTACACCAGACAGGCTGTAGATTACACCAGACAGGCTGTAGACTACACCAGACAGCCTGTAGATTACACCAGACAGCCTGTAGACTACACCAGACAGCCTGTAGATTACACCAGACAGCCTGTAGATTACACCAGACAGGCTGTAGACTACACCAGACAGCCTGTAGATTACACCAGACAGGCTGTAGACTACACCAGACAGGCTGTAGACTACACCAGACAGGCTGTAGACTACACCAGACAGGCTGTAGACTACACCAGACAGCCTGTAGATTACACCAGACAGGCTGTAGACTACACCAGACAGCCTGTAGATTACACCAGACAGCCTGTAGACTACACCAGATAGCCTGTAGATTACACCAGACAGGCTGTAGATTACACCAGATAGCCTGTAGATTACACCAGATAGCCTGTAGATTACACCAGATAGCCTGTAGACTACACCAGACAGGCTGTAGACTACACCAGACAGCCTGTAGATTACACCAGACAGGCTGTAGACTACACCAGACAGGCTGTAGATTACACCAGACAGGCTGTAGATTACACCAGATAGCCTGTAGACTACACCAGACAGCCTGTAGATTACACCAGACAGGCTGTAGACTACACCAGACAGCCTGTAGATTACACCAGACAGCCTGTAGACTACACCAGATAGCCTGTAGATTACACCAGATAGCCTGTAGATTACACCAGATAGCCTGTAGATTACACCAGACAGCCTGTAGATTACACCAGACAGCCTGTAGATTACACCAGACAGCCTGTAGATTACACCAGACAGCCTGTAGACTACACCAGACAGCCTGTAGACTACACCAGACAGGCTGCGGGGAAGAAATGGTGCTACTCTGATTTAAGCATACAAAAGCAGAAAAGATACCCGGATGAATATACTAACTCAATTATAAGATATTTCAACTTTTTAAAAGACTGTGTTTTTTGCAACTAAAACTTTCCCCAAGAGAGTAAAACATTGACTGTGAAAAGGAGTGCCATATTAAAATATACAGTAGCATATGATTCCAAATGGTTTTGAAAACAGCATTTAACATCTCACTAAGAACACACAAAAACTTTAAAATGGATTAAACAAAATGTGTGTGTGTGTGTGTGTGTGTGTGTGTGTGTGTGTGTGTGTGTGCGTGCGTGCGTGCGTGTGTGTGTGTGTGTCATTGGGGTCAGTGAGGTTAACTGGGAGAGAGAAGGTGCCATACTAAAATATACCTTGGACTCTAAATGGCTTTGTAGAGAACCCTGATGTACATTACATGGATGAAACGGATGGTGCCATGCTGGAGTGGGTTCAGTGGGGTTGTCTGTGGCTGGAGGGAGCTGTCTGAGCTCACATGCATTCATCCATTTATCCACACCGCCTTGGGCATGCTCAGTCTGTCACAAATCTCATTAAAACATAAACACAACGGTCAAACCATTTCCTATCTGTTCCTGTAAAAAGGTTGAGCTGACCATTAGCCCTGGGCAGGTAGACAACAACTGGGAGAAATGCTCTGGAGAGATGATTGGTCCCATAAATGGTCTGGAGAGATGATTGGTCCCATAAATGGTCTGGAGAGATGATTGGTCCCATAAATGGTCTGGAGAGATGATTGGTCCCATAAATGCTCTGGAGAGATGATTGGTCCCATAAATGGTCTGGAGAGATGATTGGTCCCATAAATGCTCTGGAGAGATGATTGGTCCCATAAATGGTCTGGAGAGATGATTGGTCCCATAAATGGTCTGGAGAGATGATTGGTCCCATAAATGGTCTTGAGAGGTGATTGGTGACATTAATGATCTAGAGAGGTGATTGGTGACATTAATGGTCTGGAGAGGTGATTGGTGACATTAATGATCTAGAGAGGTGATTGGTGACATTAATGGTCTAGAGAGGTGATTGGTGACATTAATGATCTAGAGAGGTGATTGGTGACATTAATGGTCTGGAGAGATGTCATTGGTGGGATAAATGTTCTGGAGAGGTGATTGGTGACATTAATGGTCTGGAGAGATGTCATTGGTGGGATAAATGTTCTGGAGAGAGGTAATTGGTGAGGCTTGTCACCATTTGCTTCTATTGAAGACCATTGGTTATGTTGCCTTAACAGTACATTGGTTTGACCACTGACCGGCAGAAACCAGGGGAACAGACAGTGGCATCTTTGCAGGCTACAGTTTTGAAATTGATCAACCTATTTGAGCTGGGCATGCAGGGGTAATAAAAACCCACCATCACTAACACATTAACAGAAATGGAACTAGCATGAAACCAGCAGGGCACAAAACTATAATGGTAATACATGTGAACAATAAGAGCAAAAGAGATTCAGCTGTTTTTTGTTAATTCAAGTCTTAAATGTTAAATCTCCTGCACCCAGAGAGTCAGAAAGGAAAAGGAGTGGTCCCCTCAGCCCTCCGCTTGTCTGTTCTCCTCAGCAGCTGTGTTGGCCGGAACACACACACAGACAGACAGACAGACAGACAGACACACAGACACACAGACACACACACACACAGACACACACACACACACACACACACACACACACACACACACACACACACACACACACACACACACACACACACACACACACACACACACAGTGAGCGTCTGGATCAATAGCCATTGCTGGTGGTTCATTGTTCCATAAATCCTCTCGCTTGAGGGAATCCGTCATGCACAGCTGTGGAATAGAGGCAGGGGAACACTGAAACAACGGTGATTTTGGCGAGACGTTCGAGCTTGAGACGGTGTCCTCCTGCTGCTAAATAATTCTTCAGAAATGTTTTACAGAACATTTTCTCCCCTGTTATTGTGAGGCTGACTGGTTGCTGAGGGATACAGCATAATGAATCAACACACATAGATCCTGCAGGACTAGCACACTAATTAAAAAGTATTCTCCACGGCCAAAACAACGTTAGAATTGCAGACACCACATCAAAGAAAGTGTAAATCTGACATTTGTGAAAATAGCTATTGAGTTGAGAGGAGGGAAAGAGAGTCCTGGTTGGTTGTAGCAGGATATCTCCAACCCAGCGTTGTATTAACGTCCTGGGTCTCTAGTCCAGTGAGGAGTAAATACTCACCTCTAGTTCAGTGAGGAGTAAATATTCACCTCTAGTCCAGTGAGGAGTTAATATTCACCTCTAGTCCAGTGAGGAGTAAATATTCACCTCTAGTCCAGTGAGGAGTTAATATTCACCTCTAGTCCAGTGAGGGGGCTATCTATGGCTCTGATGCTGCTGTGTAAATACACACCTCTAGTTCAGTGAGGGGGCTATCTATGGCTCTGATGCTGCTGTGTAAATACACACCTCTAGTTCAGTGAGGGGGCTATCTATGGCTCTGATGCTGCTGTGTAAATACTCACCTCTAGTTCAGTGAGGGGGCTATCTATGGCTCTGATGCTGCTGTGTTAATACTCACCTCTAGTTCAGTGAGGGGGCTATCTATGGCTCTGATGCTGCTGTGTATTCACCTCTAGTCCAGTGAGGTGTTAATACTCACCTCTAGTTCAGTGAGGGGGCTATCTATGGCTCTGATGCTGCTGTGTTAATACTCACCTCTAGTTCAGTGAGGGGGCTATCCATGGCTCTGATGCTGCTGTGTATTCACCTCTAGTCCAGTGAGGGGGCTATCCATGGCTCTGATGCTGCTGTGTTAATATTCACCTCTAGTCCAGTGAGGGGGCTATCCATGGCTCTGATGCTGCTGTGTATTCACCTCTAGTCCAGTGAGGGGGCTATCCATGGCTCTGATGCTGCTGTGTTAATATTCACCTCTAGTCCAGTGAGGGGGCTATCCATGGCTCTGATGCTGCTGTGTATTCACCTCTAGTCCAGTGAGGGGGCTATCCATGGCTCTGATGCTGCTGTGTATTCACCTCTAGTTCAGTGAGGGGGCTATCCATGGCTCTGATGCTGCTGTGTTAATACTCACCTCTAGTTCAGTGAGGGGGCTATCCATGGCTCTGATGCTGCTGTGTATTCACCTCTAGTTCAGTGAGGGGGCTATCCATGGCTCTGATGCTGCTGTGTTAATATTCACCTCTAGTTCAGTGAGGGGGCTATCCATGGCTCTGATGCTGCTGTGTTAATATTCACCTCTAGTCCAGTGAGGGGGCTATCTATGGCTCTGATGCTGCTGTGTATTCACCTCTAGTTCAGTGAGGGGGCTATCCATGGCTCTGATGCTGCTGTGTTAATATTCACCTCTAGTCCAGTGAGGGGGCTATCCATGGCTCTGATGCTGCTGTGTTAATATTCACCTCTAGTCCAGTGAGGGGGCTATCCATGGCTCTGATGCTGCTGTGTATTCACCTCTAGTCCAGTGAGGGGGCTATCCATGGCTCTGATGCTGCTGTGTATTCACCTCTAGTTCAGTGAGGGGGCTATCCATGGCTCTGATGCTGCTGTGTTAATATTCACCTCTAGTCCAGTGAGGGGGCTATCCATGGCTCTGATGCTGCTGTGTATTCACCTCTAGTTCAGTGAGGGGGCTATCCATGGCTCTGATGCTGCTGTGTTAATATTCACCTCTAGTTCAGTGAGGGGGCTATCCATGGCTCTGATGCTGCTGTGTATTCACCTCTAGTTCAGTGAGGGGGCTATCCATGGCTCTGATGCTGCTGTGTTAATATTCACCTCTAGTCCAGTGAGGGGGCTATCCATGGCTCTGATGCTGCTGTGTTAATACTCACCTCTAGTCCAGTGAGGGGGCTATCCATGGCTCTGATGCTGCTGTGTTAATACTCACCTCTAGTTCAGTGAGGGGGCTATCCATGGCTCTGATGCTGCTGTGTTAATACTCACCTCTAGTTCAGTGAGGGGGCTATCCATGGCTCTGATGCTGCTGTGTATTCACCTCTAGTCCAGTGAGGTGTAAATATTCACCTCTAGTCCAGTGAGGTGTAAATATTCACCTCTAGTCCAGTGAGGGGGCTATCCATGGCTCTGATGCTGCTGTGTTAATATTCACCTCTAGTTCAGTGAGGGGGCTATCCATGGCTCTGATGCTGCTGTGTATTCACCTCTAGTTCAGTGAGGGGGCTATCCATGGCTCTGATGCTGCTGTGTTAATATTCACCTCTAGTCCAGTGAGGGGGCTATCCATGGCTCTGATGCTGCTGTGTTAATACTCACCTCTAGTCCAGTGAGGGGGCTATCCATGGCTCTGATGCTGCTGTGTTAATACTCACCTCTAGTTCAGTGAGGGGGCTATCCATGGCTCTGATGCTGCTGTGTATTCACCTCTAGTCCAGTGAGGTGTAAATATTCACCTCTAGTCCAGTGAGGTGTAAATATTCACCTCTAGTCCAGTGAGGGGGCTATCCATGGCTCTGATGCTGCTGTGTATTCACCTCTAGTCCAGTGAGGGGGCTATCCATGGCTCTGATGCTGCTGTGTTAATACTCACCTCTAGTTCAGTGAGGGGGCTATCCATGGCTCTGATGCTGCTGTGTATTCACCTCTAGTTCAGTGAGGGGGCTATCCATGGCTCTGATGCTGCTGTGTTAATACTCACCTCTAGTCCAGTGAGGGGGCTATCTATGGCTCTGATGCTGCTGTGTATTCACCTCTAGTTCAGTGAGGGGGCTATCCATGGCTCTGATGCTGCTGTGTATTCACCTCTAGTCCAGTGAGGGGGCTATCCATGGCTCTGATGCTGCTGCTGTGTCAATATTCACCTCTAGTCCAGTGAGGGGGCTATCCATGGCTCTGATGCTGCTGTGTATTCACCTCTAGTCCAGTGAGGGGGCTATCCATGGCTCTGATGCTGCTGTGTTAATACTCACCTCTAGTTCAGTGAGGGGGCTATCCATGGCTCTGATGCTGCTGTGTTAATACTCACCTCTAGTCCAGTGAGGGGGCTATCCATGGCTCTGATGCTGCTGTGTATTCACCTCTAGTCCAGTGAGGGGGCTATCCATGGCTCTGATGCTGCTGTGTTAATACTCACCTCTAGTCCAGTGAGGGGGCTATCCATGGCTCTGATGCTGCTGTGTATTCACCTCTAGTCCAGTGAGGGGGCTATCCATGGCTCTGATGCTGCTGTGTTAATATTCACCTCTAGTCCAGTGTGGGGGCTATCCATGGCTCTGATGCTGCTGTGTTAATATTCACACTGACAATGCGCTGAGCTGGCGGAGCTCCATAGCCTTGGCTGCCCCTCTGCTCCTCTCCCCCCGTCTTGGTTCACCATATGCTGGATGGATCCCCAGGCTGGCCAGGCTGGCTAGTGGTTTGACTGACATCCAATGCTGCCCTGCTCCTCTCCTCTCCAGCCTGGTGCCTGGCTTGGTCCCTGGCTTGGTGTCTTTGGCTTAGGCTCTTTGGCAGAGGTCCAAATAGTAACTTTCCTGACACCTACCAAGGCATCCTGTTTCCACCAGCCCACGCAACAACCCCCGCACCAGACCTAGCCACAGCTTTGGCCTTGGCCCACTGGACTGGATCATGGCTTATCCAAACTCCAGCCATTCTCTCTTCTCTCTCTCTCTCTCTCTCTCTCTCTCTCTCTCTCTCTCTCTCTCTCTCTCTCTCTCTCTCTCTCTCTCTCTCTCTCTCTCTCTCTCTCTCTCTCTCTCTCTCTCTCTCTCTCTCTCTCTCTCTCTCTCTCTCTCTCTCTCTCTCTCTCTCTCTCTCTCTCTGTTTATTTGTTTGTTTGTTTATCTCCAGACCTCCAGTTGCTAAAGAAGTTCAACCAGCTCCCAGCTATATATGTTAATGAACCACAGGAGGGGTGGGGCTGTACATGTCTATCAGTTATATATGTTAATGAACCACAGGAGGGGGGGGACTGTGGATGTCTACCAGCTGTATATGTCAATGAACCACAGGATGGGTGGGGCTGTAGATGTCTGTCCTTTTTCCACAGTGAGTGGGTTTTCTTATCTATGAAAGAAAAGACCCAGGTCTCCCACCTGGCCTCTCATTATCATGCAGGGTGGATAACCTCTCTCATTATCATGCAGGGTGGATAACATCTCTCATTATCATGCAGGGTGGATAACATCTCTCATTATCATGCAGGGTGGATAACCTCTCTCATTGTCATGCAGGGTGGATAACCTCTCTCATTATCATGCAGGGTGGATAACCTCTCTCATTATCATGCAGGGTGGATAACCTCTCTCATTATCATGCAGGGTGGATAACCTCTCTCATTATCATGCAGGGTGGATAACCTCTCTTATTATCATGCAGGGTGGATAACATCTCTCATTATCATGCAGGGTGGATAACATCTCTCATTATCATGCAGGGTGGATAACCTCTCTCATTGTCATGCAGGGTGGATAACCTCTCTCATTATCATGCAGGGTGGATAACCTCTCTCATTATCATGCAGGGTGGATAACATCTCTCATTATCATGCAGGGTGGATAACCTCTCTCATTATCATGCAGGGTGGATAACCTCTCTTATTATCATGCAGGGTGGATAACATCTCTCATTATCATGCAGGGTGGATAACATCTCTCATTATCATGCAGGGTGGATAACCTCTCTCATTGTCATGCAGGGTGGATAACCTCTCTCATTATCATGCAGGGTGGATAACCTCTCTCATTATCATGCAGGGTGGATAACCTCTCTCATTATCATGCAGGGTGGATAACCTCTCTTATTATCATGCAGGGTGGATAACCTCTCTCATTATCATGCAGGGTGGATAACCTCTCTCATTATCATGCAGGGTGGATAACATCTCTCATTATCATGCAGGGTGGATAACATCTCTCATTATCATGCAGGGTGGATAACCTCTCTCATTATCATGCAGGGTGGATAACCTCTCTCATTATCATGCAGGGTGGATAACATCTCTCATTATCATGCAGGGTGGATAACATCTCTCATTATCATGCAGGGTGGATAACCTCTCTCATTGTCATGCAGGGTGGATAACCTCTCTCATTATCATGCAGGGTGGATAACCTCTCTCATTATCATGCAGGGTGGATAACCTCTCTCATTATCATGCAGGGTGGATAACCTCTCTCATTATCATGCAGGATGGATAACCTCTCTTATTATCATGCAGGGTGGATAACATCTCTCATTATCATGCAGGGTGGATAACATCTCTCATTATCATGCAGGGTGGATAACCTCTCTCATTGTCATGCAGGGTGGATAACCTCTCTCATTATCATGCAGGGTGGATAACCTCTCTCATTATCATGCAGGGTGGATAACATCTCTCATTATCATGCAGGGTGGATAACCTCTCTCATTATCATGCAGGGTGGATAACCTCTCTCATTATCATGCAGGATGGATAACCTCTCTCATTATCATGGAGGTTGGATAACCTCTCTCATTATCATGCAGGGTGGACAACATCTCTCATTATCATGCAGTGTGGATAACCTCTCTCATTATCATGCAGGGTGGATAACATCTCTCATTATCATGCAGGGTGGATAACCTCTCTCATTATCATGCAGGGTGGATAACCTCTCTCATTATCATGCAGGGTGGATAACCTCTCTCATTATCATGCAGGGTGGATAACATCTCTCATTATCATGCAGGGTGGATAACCTCTCTCATTGTCATGCAGGGTGGATAACATCTCTCATTATCATGCAGGGTGGATAACATCTCTCATTATCATGCAGGGTGGATAACCTCTCTCATTATCATGCAGGGTGGATAACCTCTCTCATTATCATGCAGGGTGGATAACCTCTCTCATTATCATGCAGGGTGGATAACCTCTCTCATTATCATGCAGGGTGGATAACATCTCTCATTATCATGCAGGGTGGATAACCTCTCTCATTATCATGCAGGGTGGATAACCTCTCTCATTATCATGCAGGGTGCATAACCTCTCTCATTATCATGCAGGGTGGATAACCTCTCTCATTATCATGCAGGGTGGATAACATCTCTCATTATCATGCAGGGTGGATAACATCTCATCCCAGGGATGTCCCGAGAAACAAAACAAAAGCCCCACGCCTCCAATTCCCCCTGTTCTATAGAAACCCCCCTATAATACATTGAGCTTGGCTTGGGTATGATCAGCGGTGTACCATCACCACCCCCGGTTTCTCTATCTATCAACAACAAAACACATTGCCTTTCATCCAAAATAGCACCCTATTCCCTACATAGTGCACTACTTTTGACCAGCCCACTATGGCCCCTGGTCAAAAGTAGTGCACTATATAGGGAATAGGGTGTTATTTCAGACACAGCCACTCCCTCCTGTTGAGCACTCCAACATTAATTTATTCAGGCATATTTAGCAGGACAAAGAGCCGAGGCCAGACCCTCCTGCCACTCACAGCTCGGCTAAGAGGGTCTGAAAGCCTTTTGTTATGGGGATTAGAACCATAGAACCCGGGGGGTAACTAAGGCATTATGCAGCGAGTGCAGAGAGAGACTGGTGACGATTGACACCCTGATACCTGACATCTCCACTTCTATCCATCAGGAAGCCTATAGGAATCATTATACAGCTGTCTGACTGTCTGCGGGACAGACGGACAGACAGCTGATTGACTGTGTTTACATCTATGGGAAATGACTGGCCTGTCTCTGTCTATCTACAGTGTGTGTGTATTGTGCAGATAGTACACATCTTACGTCATAATGAATGGTCTCTGTCTGTGACAGTGAAATCTGTGGGTAATGCCATCCGTTTAAAGCTGTTAGGCGTCATTATGTGTGACCCTTTCAGACATTGAAAAGGATTTGAAAACACCCCGATGTTAAGAGAGCCTGTTGGTACCCTCGTTATCTGGAGGACAGGATCTTCTCTAATTGTGTGTGCCTTGGACCAGAGCAGTGAGCATGGGCATGTTGTATGGCCACAAAAGGGACAAAGAGGAATTTAGAATGATGTTTAATTTTCCTCTTTAAAGGGGATAATATAATCATAAATATCCTGTATTGGTTTTTAGTTCAACTGTTACATTTCTTATAGTCAGATGTTTTAGTTTTGACAAAACATAAACAACAAATTGAATGGCCATTCATACTAGAATGACTAACATCACTGTTCCCCTTCTTTCTCTTATGGGATCATTCAGGAATGGATTCCCCTCCTAATAAAGATCTCATTCAAACCATTCACATTGGTCTAATACAGTCAACTCAATGTTACAGTCAACTCAATGTTAAACTGGTCTGTCTACTCTGTTGTCATGGTAATATCTACTTCTTCCCTTGAATCTCAGTTCAAATCTGCAGCAATGAAATGATCCAGCATGGCTTGGATAGGGGTAGTAGCCATGGAGATCAGTGGGGGTAGTAGTAGCCATGGAGATCAGTGGGGGTAGTAGTAGCCATGGAGATCAGTGGGGGTAGTGGTAGCCATGGAGATCAGTGGGGGTAGTAGTAGCCATGGAGATCAGTGGGGGTAGTAGTAGCCACACAGACCACTGGGGGTAGTAGCCATGGAGACCAGTGGGGGTAGTAGTAGCCATGCAGACCAGTAGGGGTAGTAGCCATGGAGACCAGTGGGGGTAGTAGTAGCCATGGAGACCAGTGAGGGGTAGAAAGCTGGTGAGGAGGAGACGAAGAAGAGGTCCATGAGGGGTAGTGAGAGGCCAGTGAGGAGGAGTGGTGTGGTGGTGTGTAGGTCTGTGGGGGGTTGTGATTGGCCAGTGAGGAGGAGTGGTCTGGTGGTGTGTAGGTCTGTGGGGGGTTATGAATGGCCAGTGAGGAGGAATGGTCTGGTGGTGTGTAGACCGGTGACAGATAGTGGACCTGTGGTAGACTGACACTGAAGAGCCCTCCTGGGACACTTCAACCATGATGGAGGAGCACAGTGTTACAGTGGGGCTGTAGAGATATTTAATTAAGTGGGTAGCGCTAAGTATCATTAGCATAACTGTTGATTAGTCCTCCTCATTAGCAGCATCCACAGTTATCAACTATAGAACTGTAGCTAGTCTATATGACAGTATTGTACATCACCTATAGACCTGTAGCTAGTCTATATGACAGTATTGTACATCACCTATAGACCTGTAGCTAGTCTATATGACAGTATTGTACATCACCTATAGACCTGTAGCTAGTCTATATGACAGTATTGTACATCACCTATAGACCTGTAGCTAGTCTATATGACAGTATTGTACATCACCTATAGACCTGTAGCTAGTCTATATGACAGTATTGTACATCACCTATAGAACTGTAGCTAGTCTATATTACAGTATTGTACATCACCTATAGACCTGTAGCTAGTCTATATTACATCACCTATAGACCTGTAGCTAGTCTATATTACATCACCTATAGACCTGTAGCTAGACTATATTACATCACCTATAGACCTGTAGCTAGTCTAAATTACATCACCTATAGACCTATAGCTAGTCTATATTACATCACCTATAGAACTGTAGCTAGTCTATATTACAGTATTGTACATCACCTATAGAACTGTAGCTAGTCTATATTACAGTATTGTACATCACCTATAGACCTGTAGCTAGTCTATATGACAGTATTGTACATCACCTATAGAACTGTAGCTAGTCTATATGACAGTATTGTACATCACCTATAGACCTGTAGCTAGTCTATATGACAGTATTGTACATCACCTATAGACCTGTAGCTAGTCTATATGACAGTATTGTACATCACCTATAGACCTGTAGCTAGTCAATATGACAGTATTGTACATCACCTATAGACCTGTAGCTAGTCTATATTACAGTATTGTACATCACCTATAGAACTGTAGCTAGTCTATATGACAGTATTGTACATCACCTATAGACCTGTAGCTAGTCTATATGACAGTATTGTACATCACCTATAGACCTGTAGCTAGTCTATATGACAGTATTGTACATCACCTATAGACCTGTAGCTAGTCTATATTACATCACCTATAGACCTGTAGCTAGTCTATATGACAGTATTGTAAATCACCTATAGACCTGTAGCTAGTCTATATTACAGTATTGTACATCACCTATAGACCTGTAGCTAGTCTATATGACAGTATTGTACATCACCTATAGACCTGTAGCTAGTCTATATTACATCACCTATAGACCTGTAGCTAGTCAATATGACAGTATTGTACATCACCTATAGACCTGTAGCTAGTCTATATGACAGTATTGTACATCACGTATAGACCTGTAGCTAGTCTATATGACAGTATTGTACATCACCTATAGACCTGTAGCTAGTCTATATTACAGTATTGTACATCACCTATAGACCTGTAGCTAGTCTATATTACAGTATTGTACATCACCTATAGACCTGTAGCTAGTCTATATGACAGTATTGTACATCACCTATAGACCTGTAGCTAGTCTATATTACAGTATTGTACATCACCTATAGACCTGTAGCTAGTCTATATTACATCACCTATAGAGCTGTAGCTTGTCTATATGACAGTAGTATTACAGTACAGCCCTGGGGTAAGACAGTCCTCTGGATTGAAGACATTAATGGCCTGCTGTGTCTTTAGGAAATCTCAAGTATGTATCTAGACACACGACACACGCACACATTTTATCCTTTCGTTAGATAACATCTTTCCTGACTGCAACCCAGTGAAGCCCCAGTGATGAACGCTACAGCTTGCGAGGTTAGACTCCATGCAGCTCTTTCAGCGGGGGAAGTGTAGTGGGATTATAACAGTGGGCTTCAATATCTGTCCTCTGCTGTCGGCTCTGCTGTTGCTTATCAGCCCTCCGCAGCTCACTGTGTGTGTCTTTTGTCTTTTGTCTTTTGTGTGTGTGTGTGTGTGTGTGTGTGTGTGTGTGTGTGTGTGTGTGTGTGTGTGTGTGTGTGTGTGTGTGTGTGTGTGTGTGTGTGTGTGTGTGTGTGTGTGTGCGTGGCTTGGGTTTGTGTGTGTGTGTGGCTTGTGTTTGTGTGTGTGTGTGTGTGTGTGTGTTTGTGTGTGTGTGTGTGTGTGTGTGTGTGTGTGTGTGTGTGTGTGTGTGTGTGTGTGTGTGTGTGTGTGTGCGTGTGTGTGTGTGTGTGTGTGTGCGCTGCAGCTTCACATATCAACCTTGCTCCTGCCAGCAGTGTGACAGATTGTGTGTGAGGCTCTCACATGCTACATAATTATTCTGAAGTGTATTGAAATGTGTCACATCCATGACAGACATAACTAGATGGCCTTATAGTAGCAGAAAACACAAAACTGTTCATCACATGACCTGTCAGTCGACCAATAAAGCAGGAGGATGTGGGCGTCCTCTTCCTGTTTGTTTTGATGCAGCTTTTGTTATTCTCCACTGCTTTTGTACGGTCTTGTCAGCTTCAATTCAACTTTATTCACTAAAGCGTAAAGCTTCACCAATGTCTTCCATTAGAAGGGTTCATCCCACTGCAATGTACGATACAGTAACAACATGTCAGACTCAAGACTTATGTGGGCTCTTCTGTCTGGCAGTTGGATTTACTCTTCAAGGGCGTTTGGGTTTCACTCATCCTGAACATTAGCTGCACTTTCTGTCTGGGGCCTCTGTATTGAGGCCTTCTCCAAAGACCTTTCTGTTCAGGAGTCTGGACGGCCATCTTGATCCCGGGGTCCTAGACAGCCACGGTTGTGTCCCAAATGGAATCCTATTCCCTATATAATGCACTGCTTATGCCCCTATGGGCCCTGGTTAAAGGTCGTGCACTAAATAGGGAATAGGGTGCCATTTGGGACCAGAACATGCCATTACATTACTTTAACTCAGACAGAGTGTGTGGGCGGGGCCAAGGAGAGAGAAAAAAAATGCCTGCCAACCCAAATTGAATTAGAGATGGGCTGATCATAGTTCTCTAATTCGTTTCTATGTTCTAGTCTGAAAGGGGATTGGCCAGGATTTATTTGTGTATCAATTTTTTTGTTGTTCAGATCCTCCAGTTGTTAGGATCCTCTGGTTGTTAGGATTCTCTGGTTGTTAGGATCCTCCAGTTGTTAGGATCCTCTGGTTGTTAGGATCCTCTGGTTGTTAGGATCCTCTGGTTGTTAGGATCCTCTGGTTGTTAGGATCCTCCGGTTGTTAGGATCCTCTGGTTGTTAGGATCCTCTGGTTGTTAGGATCCTCTGGTTGTTAGGATCCTCTGGTTGTTAGGTACCATCAGTTGTTAGGATCCTCTGGTTGTTAGGATCCTCTTGTTGTTAGGATCCTCTGGTTGTTAGGATCCTCTTGTTGTTAGGATCCTCCAGTTGTTAGGATCCTCTGGTTGTTAGGATCCTCTGGTTGTTAGGATCCTCTTGTTGTTAGAATCCTCTGGTTGTTAGGATCCTCTTGTTGTTAGGATCCTCTGGTTGTTAGGATCCTCTGGTTGTTAGGTACCATCAGTTGTTAGGATCCTCTGGTTGTTAGGATCCTCTTGTTGTTAGGATCCTCTGGTTGTTAGGATCCTCTTGTTGTTAGGATCCTCCAGTTGTTAGGATCCTCTGGTTGTTAGGATCCTCTGGTTGTTAGGATCCTCTTGTTGTTAGAATCCTCTGGTTGTTAGGATCCTCTGGTTGTTAGGATTCTCTTGTTGTTAGGATCCTCTGGTTGTTAGGATTCTCTTGTTGTTAGGATTCTCCAGCCCCATCAGACCATTAGACAACAGTCTGTTACATACATGAAACTGGAGGCTTCAAGTATATTGTATCATTCTGATGAGACACTTTCACTCACAGATAAACATGGTTTTGCAGTGTCTGCTTTTTGCTCCCCCAAAAGGCTAGGATTGCCTCAACTCCAATATGAGGTTGGCATGATTTTCTATTTCAGCGGTTGCACAAATGAGGCCTCAGAGGCAGAAAAGGAAGTGTTGCAATTTCCACATGCATCATGGGACACAGATGTTAGTATTCTAAGAAACAGACTTGTGTTCCTTCCACAAACTCACACATAAAAAGTAAGATGCTACTCCTTTGCATAACTTCACACATGCAGTGAGGCTGATAGTAACAGGCCCATACGGACACATGCAGTGAGGCTGATAGTAACGGGCCCATGCGGACACATGTAGTGAGGCTGATAGTAACAGGCCCATACGGACACGTGCAGTGAGGCTGATAGTAACAGGCCCATACGGACACATGCAGTGAGGCTGATAGTAACGGGCCCATGCGGACACATGCAGTGAGGCTGATAGTAACGGGCCCATACGGACACATGCAGTGAGGCTGATAGTAACGGGCCCATGCAGACGGACACATGCAGTGAGGCTGATAGTAACGGGCCCATGCGGACACATGTAGTGAGGCTGATAGTAACAGGCCCATACGGACGGACACATGCAGTGAGGCTGATAGTAACAGGCCCATACGGACACATGCAGTGAGGCTGATAGTAACGGGCCCATGCGGACACATGCAGTGAGGCTGATAGTAACGGGCCCATGCGGACACATGCAGTGAGGCTGATAGTAACGGGCCCATACGGACACATGCAGTGAGGCTGATAGTAACGGGCCCATGCGGACACATGCAGTGAGGCTGATAGTAACGGGCCCATGCGGACACATGCAGTGAGGCTGATAGTAACGGGCCCATGCGGACACATGCAGTGAGGCTGATAGTAACGGGCCCATACGGACACATGTATGTCACAGTGGGGGTGTAATCTTGGAACGCCTGCCCTGGGGGGGGGGGGGGGGGGGGGGGTATTTAATGAGTTTGAGCTCCTGGATCCTTGGAGAACCACAGAGTAACATCTGACATGTAGAGAGCTGCATGCTATTTCAGTCACTGTTTGACAAAACAGTGGACCACAGACCTCTTAACAATAATCAGACTTAGGAGGAGGGCCCAGCAGAGAGAGAGAGAGAGAGAGAGAGAGAGAGAGAGAGAGAGAGAGAGAGAGAGACAGAGAGAGAGAGAGACAGAGAGAGAGAGAGAGAGAGAGAGAGAGCGAGAGAGTGTGTGTGTGTGTGTGTGTGTGTGTGCCTGCTTGATAAACTCGGAGGTTACATTGAGGAGAAATATTCCACTTTCTTTCCTTTGAACAACAGCTGGACTGCCAGTGCCCACTCCTTCACCTTCCCTCCATCTATCAATCCCCTCCTCCATCTATCAATCCCCTCCTCCATCTATCAATCCCCTCCTCCATCTATCAATCCCCTCCTCCATCTATCAATCCCCTCCATCTATCAATCCCCTCCTCCATCCATCAATCCCCTCCTCCATCTATCAATCCCCTCCTCCATCTATCAATCCCTTCCTCCATCTATCAATCCCCTCCTCCATCTATCAATCCCCTCCTCCATCTATCAATCCCCTCCTCCATCTATCAATCCCCTCCTCCATCTATCAATCCCCTCCTCCATCCATCAATCCCATCCTCCATCTATCAATCCCCTCCTCCATCTATCAATCCCCTCCTCCATCTATCAATCCCCTCCTCCATCTATCAATCCCCTCCTCCATCTATCAATCCCCTCCTCCATCTATCAATCCCCTCCTCCATTTATCAATCCCTTCATCCATCTATCAATCCCCTCCTCCATCTATCAATCCCCTCCTCCATCCATCAATCCCCTCCTCCATCTATCAATCCCCTCCTCCATCTATGAATCCCCTCCTCCATCTATCAATCCCCTCCTCCATCTATCAATCCCCTCCTCCATCTATCAATCCCCTCCTCCATCTATCAATCCCCTCCTCCATCTATCAATCCCCTCCTCCATCTATCAATCCCCTCCTACATCCATCAATCCCCTCCTCCATCTATCAATCCCCTCCTCCATCTATCAATCCCCTCCTCCATCTATCAATCCCCTCCTCCATCCATCAATCCCTTCATCCAACCCCATGGAACATCTCCTCGTCTCCCTGCTTCATGCCCAGTCATGCAGGAGAGTTGATGGTAGGGACATGGGCGTGTGATTGGTTAGACAGGAACCCTTCCTTCCTACCCACCCATTGTCTCTCGCACCACATTGATTTAATGACTTCTCGAGGAGACTGGACTTGTTTTCCTGCCAAAAAAATAACCTTAAGGAGGAGGTTGTTGAAACGGCCACTAAATAGCCCACATAAGAATGATGGTAAGGTTTGCTTTCAGGCTGACTTTAAACCAGATATGATTTGACATTTATAATGAACTAGTGACCATTTTCAAGCCACAAATGACACCTTCAGGTTCAGTTTGCTGTTTGCTTACCTTTTACAACGTTCCCCAACCCAACCCAGTGCACAAAACCCCCTTTCTATAGGCGCTAATTAGCCAACTAGGCCAGCGAGTAAATGACAGAATTAAAAGCAGCAGTAGTAATAATGGATCAAAGAGGAGGGAGAGGGCCATGGTCCATGTTGTTAGATATGTTATTGATGTGTACGGGGAATTTGCATGGTGGGCACACAGGGCTTGCACGTCTGTCTTCTGGAAAAGGCAAACATTCCGCCATTTTGGATCGATGTGTATCACAGGGCTTGTTGTCTGTCTTCTGGGAAGGTAAACATTCTGCCATTTTGGATCGATGTGTATCACAG
>NC_092164.1:5872677-5972677 GCF_045791955.1 Oncorhynchus clarkii lewisi
ATACATGACCAGATGGATTAGTCCCTCACTACATGACCAGATAGATTAGTCCCTCACTATCATAACCAGATGGATTAGTCCCTCACTACCATAACCAGATAGATTAGTCCCTCACTACATGATCAGATGGATTAGTCCCCCATTATGATGCATCAGATGGATTAGTCCCCCATTATGATGCATCAGATGGATTAGTCCCCCATTATGATGCAGCAGATGGATTAGTCCCCCATTATGATGCATCAGATGGATTAGTCCCCCATTATGATGCATTAGATGGATTAGTCCCCCATTATGATGCAGCAGATGGATTAGTCCCCCATTATGATGCAGCAGATGGATTAGTCCCCCATTATGATGCATCAGATGATACTAATAAAACTTGCTGGGAGGTTCACAGTCCCTGCTAATCTCTCTTTGTAATGACGTGAATGAGCTGAGTGATAGCAAACCAACACAGGGTACGTTGTTGAAGGTACGTTGTTGTGCTACTGTGTTAAGCCGACAGGCATCATATTGCATAACATCCCAACGTTCCCCTAAAAATCTTATTCCCTTGTGGATTGTTAAGAGTCCCCTGTCATCCTTCCTACTTTGATCTGGTTACAGGTCTGACACTAATATATATTATCCTCTCCTCTACGTTCCAGAGGCTTCCTACACGCTGTTAGGGGCTGTAGCCCTAAAGGCTCCTTACTCTCTTTATAGTGCACTTCTTTCAACTGGGGACCATAGGGCCCTGGTCATAAGGAGTGCACTATATAGGGAATAGAGGGCCGTTTGGGACGAAGCCAGGGGGATCGGCTGAGCTCTCTAAATTAAAGCTGGAGGGTGGCGAGGGTGTTCTGCAGCTTACCAAACACAGTCGGCTCAGTCCTGTCAGTCTGTCACACAGGACTCAATGTTGGACAGACAGCTTGGTAATAGTCCAATTTGCTGACAAGACAAGCACATCAGGTTTGGGAAAAATAAAGTTTATTCTGTGATTTATTTTGCATCAGGAACTTTTTTATGTAACTTCTAAAACAGGTAAATCACCAGAATAATATTAACACACATCAGACACACAGACACACATGGCAACACAGAGACACATGGCAACACAGAGACACATGGCAACACAGAGACACATGGTAACACAGAGACCCATGGTAACACAGACACATGGCAACACAGAGACACATGGTAACACAGAGACACATGGCAACACAGAGATACATGGCAACACAGACACATCAGACACACAGACACACATGGCAACACAGAGACACATGGCAACACAGAGACACATGGCAACACAGACACACATGGTAACATAGAAACACATGGCAACACAGAGACACATCAGACACACATACACACATGGCAACACAGAGACACATGGCAACACAGACACACATGGCAACATAGACACATGGTAACACAGAGACACATGGCAACACAGACACACATGGTAACATAGAGACACATGGCAACACAGACACACATGGTAACATAGAGACACATGGCAACACAGACACACATGGCAACACAGAGACACATGGCAACACAGACACACATGGTAACACAGACACATGGTAACACAGACACACATGGCAACACAGACACACATGGCAACACAGAGACACATGGCAACACAGAGACACATGGCAACACAGACACACATGGCAACACAGACACATGGTAACACAGACACACATGGCAACACAGACACACATGGCAACATAGAGACACATGGTAACACAGACACACATGGTATCACAGACACACATGGCAACACACAGACACATGGTAACACAGGGACACATGGCAACACAGACACATGGTAACACAGACACACATGGCAACACAGACACACATGGCAACACAGAGACACATGGCAACACAGAGACACATGGCAACACAGACACACATGGCAACACAGACACATGGTAACACAGACACACATGGCAACACAGACACACATGGCAACATAGAGACACATGGTAACACAGACACACATGGTATCACAGACACACATGGCAACACACAGACACATGGTAACACAGGGACACATGGTAACACAGAGACACATGGTAACACAGACACACATGGCAACACAGACACACATGGCAACATAGAGACACATGGTAACACAGACACACATGGCAACACAGACACACATCAGACACACAGACACACATAGCAACACAGAGACACATGGTAACACAGACACACATGGCAACACAGAGACACATGGTAACACATACACACATCAGACACACAGACACACATGGTAACACAGAGACACATGGTAACACAGACACACATCAGACAGGGCTGTATTGTATTGTTCATACAGACCAACCAGGGCTGTATTGTATTGTTCATACAGACCAACCAGGGCTGTATTGTATTGTTCATACAGACTAACCAGGGCTGTATTGTATTGTTCATACAGACCAACCAGGGCTGTATTGTATTGTTCATACAGACTAACCAGGGCTGTATTGTATTGTTCATACAGACCAACCAGGGCTGTATTGTATTGTTCATACAGACTAACCAGGGCTGTATTGTATTGTTCATACAGACTAACCAGGGCTGTATTGTACTGTTCATACAGACTAACCAGGGCTGTATTGTACTGTTCATACAGACTAACCAGGGCTGTATTGTATTGTTCATACAGACTAACCAGGGCTGTATTGTATTGTTCATACAGACTAACCAGGGCTGTATTGTATTGTTCATACAGACTAACCAGGGCTGTATTGTATTGTTCATACAGACCAACCAGGGCTGTATTGTATTGTTCATACAGACCAACCAGGGCTGTATTGTATTGTTCATACAGACTAACCAGGGCTGTATTGTATTGTTCATACAGACTAACCAGGGCTGTATTGTACTGTTCATACAGACTAACCAGGGCTGTATTGTACTGTTCATACAGACTAACCAGGGCTGTATTGTATTGTTCATACAGACTAACCAGGGCTGTATTGTATTGTTCATACAGACTAACCAGGGCTGTATTGTACTGTTCATACAGACTAACCAGGGCTGTATTGTATTGTTCATACAGACTAACCATGGCATGGCTGTATGAGTTTCTGTTGGTCCATTTGGTCTCCCCTCCCCCCTCCCCCATATGATCGTTGGAGGCTAACCTCCCCATCTCACACTGTCTGAGTGGGAGAGGGGTCCGCTCTGGGCAACACACACACACACACACACACACACACACACACACACACACACACACGCAGGAGCCTCTGGGTGTGAAAGGCTGGCTGCTTCCCTCACCCCAACACATTCACATGATGCTGTGACATTTCAGGCCCTCTGTGGATAATGCTTCTGCAATGTCTGATGAGGGATATGTGTGTGCGTGCACATGTGTGTGTGTACGTGTGTTTGTGTGCGTGTGCGTTTGTGCATGTGTGTGTGTGCATGTGTGTTTCTGCGATGTGTGTGTGTCTGCGCGTGCCTGTGTGTAAACGACTTTGTACCTATCATGTTTACAGAATGTGACAAGCAAATCTATAAAAGACATCAACCAACGTGGAAAAAGAAATGTTCAGTCAATGGGGTGGAATTCTACTGCCTGGCTTTGACTCGAAAAAATTATATTTTCTGAAACATGTGACGGAAATGACAGATCTGGGTCAGAGACCCAAGTCCAGGAAGAACTGTGACAATTTGTCTCGAAACGGTTACAAGTACTCTCTAAAATAAAGAATGATATATTTTATATTTGTTTATTATTTGTCTTACGTAAGTGACACAAACCATGTTGTAAATCGTAAATTGCTTGTAAATTGCACATCTGTAACTAGATTTTATTTACAGTAATAGACTGTGTCTTTTGCCAGCAGATGCATAGGGGGGACAGGTCACTGTAACTAAGTGTGTCATCTGCTTGCAGATGCTGTTATGAATTGTCACACAGTTGTTGAGTCTCATCTGGTTATGCCTGTGGGTTGTGACCACTGGTTCTTCTGTAATGACTGAGTCCATTCTGTCAACACTGTATAGAGCTTGGCTTCTGCTTGATAATACAACCAACTGAAAGTCCGGTGTAAGGTCTGGGGGGCAGGGGGGGGGGTGGAGGAGTGGAGGGTCTGGAGGAGTGAAGGGGTGGAGGGTGTGGAGGGGTAGAGGGGTGGAGGAGTGGAGGAGTGGAGGGGTGGAGGGTCTGGAGGAGTGGAGGGTGTGGAGGGGTAGAGGGGTGGAGGAGTGGAGGGTCTGGAGGAGTGGAGGGGTGGAGGGGTGGAGGAGTGGAGGAGTGGAAGGTGTGGAGGGGTGGTGTGGAGGGGTAGAGGTGTGGAGGGAGGGGAGGAGTGGAGGTTTGGAGAAGTGGAGGGGTGGAGGTGTGGAGGGTGTGTATGGGGTGGAGGGTGTGGAGGGGTAGAGGTGTGGAGGGGCGGAGGTGTGTATGGGGTGGAGGGTGTGTAGGGGTGGAGGGTGTGTAGGGGTGGAGGAGTGGAGGGTGTGGAGGGTGTGGAGGAGTGGAGCGTGTGGAGGGTGTGGAGGGTGTTGAGGGTGTGTAGGGGTGGGCGGTGTGGAGGGGTTGGAGGGTGTGTAGGGGTGGAGGGTGTGTAGAGGTGAAAGGTGTGGAGGGTGTAGAGGAGTGAGGAGTGGAGGGTGTGTAGAGGTGAAAGGTGTGGAGGGTGTAGAGGAGTGAGGAGTCGAGGGTGTGTACAGTTTATCAGGATGTTAACGTATACCATAGCTGCATGACAAATGGCACCCTTTATATTGTGCACTACTTTTCTTCATCTTAATGCGAGTTTAATTTGAAAATAATCCTGCAGCAACAGGAAATGTGAAATATTATGTAGATTATAATTAAATTGACATTTTTGTAGGGGTTGATACATTTTTCACGAGGGCAATTTAAGTCCAACATTTTAAAGTGGAAATTACAAACATTAGAAGCTTTTTTAAACCTTGAATATGCTACAGTTTTGCATTTCCTGCTGTGGAGGAAAATTATCAGCAACAAAAGAGTGATCAAATTAAGATCCTACATCTGTAGGACTCTGGTCAATAGTAGTGCACTTTGTAGGGAATAAGGTGCCATGTTGTTTCTCGTTTACTCACCTCTGTTTAGAAAGACATGTAGATCTGTATCTATGTGGTTGTCTATGTATCTTACAGGTGGAAATACCTCTGTGTGATGCTGTTGAAGTTCCCTTCAGGAATTCCTGGTCAGGATATTCAATGGTCTTTTAATTATGTGAGCACTTTATGATGTTGTTTGTATCTGGATTGGAAGTGAACTGGATAAGGTTAGGGTTAGTGTTTAGGTAAATAAGAACTGATACTACAGTTGAAGTTGGACATTTACATACACCTTAGACAAATACATTTAAACTCAGTTTTTCACAATTCCTGACATTTAATCCTAGTAAAAATCCCTGTTTTAGGTCAGTTAGGATCACCACTTTATTTTAAGAATGTGAAATGTCAGAATAATAGTAGAGAGTGATTTATTTCAGCTTTTATTTCTTTCATCACATTCTCAGTGGGTCTGAAGATTACATACCCTCAATTAGTATTTGGTAGCATGGCCTTAATTCTTTAACTTGGGTCAAACGCTTCAGCTAGCCTTCCACAAGCTTCACACAATAAGTTGGGTGAATTTTGGCCCATTCCTCCTGGCAGAGCTGGTGTAACTGAGTCAGGTTTTCAGGCCTCCTTGCTCACACACGCTTTTTCAGTTCTGCCCACAAATTTTCTATAGGATTGAGGTCAGGGCTTTGTGATGGACACTCCAATACCTTGACTTTGTTGTCCTTAATCCATTTTGCCACAACTTTTGAAGTATGTTTGGGGTCATTGTCCATTAAGAAGGCCCATTTGCGACCAAGTTTTAACTTCCTGACTGATGTCTTGAGATGTTGCTTCAAGATATCAACATAATTTGCCTTCCTCATGAGGCCATCTATTTTGTGAAGTGCACCAGTCCCTCCTGCAGCAAATTACCCCCACAACATGATGCTGCCACCTCCGTGCTTCACGGTCGGGATGGTATTCTTCGGCTTGCAAGCCTCCCCCTTTTTCCTCCAAACATAACAATGGTCGTTATGGCCAAACAGTTCTATTTTTGTTTCATCAGACCAGAGGACATTTCTCCAAAAAGTACAATCTTTGTCCCCATGTGCAGTTGCAAACCGTAGTCTGTTTTTTTTATGGCAGTTTTGGAGCACTGGCTTCTTCCTTGCCGAGCGGCCTTTCAGGTTATGGCGATATAGGACTCCTTTTACTGTGGATATAGATACTTTTGTACCATCTTCACAAGGTCCTTTGCTGTTGTTCTGGCATTGATTTGCACTTTTCGCACCAAAGTACGTTCATCTCTAGGAGACAGAACGGGTCTCCTTCCTGAGTGGTATGACAGCTGCGTCGTCCCATGGTGTTTATACTTGCGTACTATTGTTTGTACAGATGAACGTGGTACCTTCAGCCGTTTGGAAATTGCTCCCAAGGATGAACCAGACTTGTAGAGGTCTACAATTTTTTTTCTGAGATCTTGGCTGATTTCTTTTGATTTTCCTATGATGTCAAGCAAAGGGGCACTGAGTTTGAAGGTAGGCCTTGAAATACATTCACAGGTGCACCTCCAATTGACTCAAACAATGTCAATTAGCCTATCAGAAGCTTCTAAAGCCATGACATCATTTCCTGGAATTTTCCATGCTGTTTAATGGCACGGTCAACTTACTGTATGTAAACTTCTGACCCACTGGAATTGTGATACAATTAATTATAAGTGAAATAATCTGTCTAAACAATTGATGGAAAAATTACTTGCATCATGTACAAAATAGATGTCCCAACCAACTTGCCAAAACTATAGTTTGTTAACAATAAATGTGTGGAGTGGTTGAAAAACGAGTTTTAATGACTCCAACCTAAGTGGATGTAAATTAGTTTGAATGACTCCAACCTAAGTGTATGTAAACTAGTTTTAATGACTCCAACCTAAGTGTATGTAAACTTCCCACTTCAACTGTATGTAGTACCAGTCATTCCAGAGTTTTTCTTTATTTTTACTATTTTCTACATTCTAGAATAACAGTGAAGACGTCACTATGAAATAACACATATGGAATAATGTAGTGATCAAAAAAGTGTTAAATCCTTTGCCTTGATGACAGTCTTGATAACAGCATTAGGAACTGGAAGGTGTTGTTGACTCATTAGGAACTGGAGGTAACACTAGAAGGTGTTGTTGACTCCTTAGGAACTGTAGGTAAACACTAGAAGGTGTTGACTCATTAGGAACTGGAATGTGTTGACTCATTAGGAACTGGAGGTAACACTAGAAGGTGTTGACTCCTTAGGAACTGTAGGTAAACACTAGAAGGTGTTGACTCATTAGGAACTGGAGGTAAACACTAGAAGGTGTTGACTCATTAGGAACTGGAGGTAATGCTAGAAGGTGTTGACTCATTAGGAACTGGAGGTAAACACTAGAAGGTGTTGACTCCTTAGGAACTGTAGGTAAACACTAGAAGGTGTTGACTCCTTAGGAACTGTAGGTAAACACTAGAAGGTGTTGACTCATTAGGAACTGGAGGTAAACACTAGAAGGTGTTGACTCATTATGAACTGGAGGTAATGCTAGAAGGTGTTGACTCATTAGGAACTGGAGGTAAACACTAGAAGGTGTTGTTGACTCATTAGGAACTGGAGGTAATGCTAGAAGGTGTTGTTGACTCATTAGGAACTGGAGGTAATGCTAGAAGGTGTTGACTCATTAGGAACTGGAGGTAATGCTAGAAGGTTTTGACTCATTAGGAACTGGAGGTAATGCTAGAAGGTTTTGACTCATTAGGAACTGGAGGTAATGCTAGAAGGTGTTGACTCATTAGGAACTGGAGGTAATGCTAGAAGGTGTTGTTGACTCATTAGGAACTGGAGGTAAACACTAGAAGGTGTTGACTCATTAGGAACTGGAGGTAAACACTAGAAGGTGTTGACTCATTAGGAACTGGAGGTAAACACTAGAAGGTGCTGACTCATTAGGAACTGGAGGTAAACACTAGAAGGTGTTGACTCATTAGGAACTGGAGGTAATGCTAGAAGGTTTTGACTCATTAGGAACTGGAGGTAAACACTAGAAGGTGTTGTTGACTCATTAGGAACTGGAGGTAATGCTAGAAGGTGTTGTTGACTCATTAGGAACTGGAGGTAATGCTAGAAGGTGTTGACTCATTAGGAACTGGAGGTAATGCTAGAAGGTGTTGACTCATTAGGAACTGGAGGTAATGCTAGAAGGTGTTGTTGACTCATTAGGAACTGGAGGTAATGCTAGAAGGTGTTGACTCATTAGGAACTGGAGGTAATGCTAGAAGGTGTTGTTGACTCATTAGGAACTGGAGGTAATGCTAGAAGGTGTTGTTGACTCATTAGGAACTGGAGGTAATGCTAGAAGGTGTTGTTGACTCATTAGGAACTGGAGGTAACACTAGAAGGTGTTGTTGACTCATTAGGAACTGGAGGTAAACACTAGAAGGTGTTGACTCATTAGGAACTGGAGGTAAACACTAGAAGGTGTTGACTCATTAGGAACTGGAGGTAAACACTAGAAGGTGTTGACTCATTAGGAACTGGAGGTAAACACTAGAAGGTGTTGACTCATTAGGAACTGGAGGTAAACACTAGAAGGTGTTGACTCATTAGGAACTGTAGGTAAACACTAGAAGGTGTTGACTCATTAGGAACTGGAGGTAAACACTAGAAGGTGTTGACTCATTAGGAACTGGAGGTATACACTAGAATGTGTTGTTGACTCATCAGGAACTGGAGTTAAACAATAGTAGGTGTTGACTCATTAGGAACTGGAGGTAACACTAGAAGGTGTTGTTAACTAGCTCCACTGAACTGCTTCAGCTTTGTGTTGTGTCTTGGCTAGCACAGAAGCATTCATACACCATGATGCAGATGCTAAACAATGGAAGTGGTGTTCCACTAACCCAATAAAATGAGTTGGAACTAAGCCTTTTTAGGCTCCAACTTTTACACACCATTAAGTCGCTTGTAAATGTCCCCCTCTTATCAGCTTGTGTGGCCAGAGGTACAGGAGCAAATATACACCAGTTTCCCACTGGCCGAGTAAACAGAGAATTTTGGATGAAAGTAATGAAAAAAATCAAATTGAATGTTGTTATCTGGGTCATTATTCGAGGAGCTTAGAAATGTTAATGTAATGGTAAGGACACAGCAGACATGGGACAGGGGACAGTCTAGACCTGCATGACTTCCTGCCAGCCAGGGTGTGAGTCCAAGTGCCAGGCACCAGTCTCCCGAGTCTGCAGCTCTGCAGAGCGAGAGAGAGAGCGAGTGAGAGAGAGAGAGAGCGAGAGAGAGAGAGCGCTAGAGAGAGAAAGCGAGAGAGAGAGAAAGAGAGAGAACGAGAGAGAGAGAGAAAGAGAGAGAACGAGAGAGAGAGAGAGAGAGAGAGAGAGAGAGAACGAGAGAGAGAGAGAAGAGAGAGAGAGAGAGAGAGAGAGAGAGAAAGAGAGAGAACGAGAGAGAGCGAGAGAGAGAGAGAGAGAGAGAGAGAGAGAGAGAGAGAGAGAGAAATTGTGCGTGTTTGTTGTGTATGGTTGCACAATGGGAACACAGTACCCATTAACACCAAGCATTGAAAGTTGGATAATCATGATCGTTCTTCATGAGGAAAAAGGAAGGGAAGAGTAAAGGAGAAAATAAAAAGAGGAGGATGAGTATAAAGAGGTAAAAGAAAAGCTCCCTCCAGTTTCTCTCCCAGTTCACTGTCTGAAATCAATTCTGTCATTTGGGGTTCACTCCCAGGCATTCTACGTTTCATGTTGGAAGTCAATGAGTTGACACCTCCAGCTGTGTGTGTGTGTGTGTGTGTGTGTGTGTGTGTGTGTGTGTGTGCGCATGTGTGTGTGACACTTTAAGCTTTTTGTGACGGCCTTTTGTTATTTGGGAATGTGGGAAACAGTACAGGCAGGCGAGCTATCTCACACACACAGCTTATACCTGAAGAGTTCCCAGAGTTACAGGCTAGCTATCTCACACACACAGCGTATACCTGAAGAGTTCCCAGAGTTACAGGCTAGCTATCTCACACACACAGCTTATACCTGAAGAGTTCCCAGAGTTACAGGCTAGCTATCTCACACTCACAGCTTATAGCTGAAGAGTTCCCAGAGTTACAGGCTAGCTATCTCACACACACAGCTTATACCTGAAGAGTTCCCAGAGTTACAGGCTAGCTATCTCACACACACAGCTTATACTGAAGAGTTCCCAGAGTTACAGGCTAGCTATCTCACACGCACAGCTTATACCTGAAGAGTTCCCAGAGTTACAGGCTAGCTATCTCACACACACAGTTTATACCTGAAGAGTTCCCAGAGTTACAGGCTAGCTATCTCACACACACAGCGTATACCTGAAGAGTTCCCAGAGTTACAGGCTAGCTATCTCACACACACAGCTTATACCTGAAGAGTTCCTAGAGTTACAGGCTAGCTATCTCACACACACAGCTTATAACTGAAGAGTTCCCAGAGTTACAGGCTAGCTATCTCACACACACAGTTTATACCTGAAGAGTTCCCAGAGTTACAGGCTAGCTATCTCACACACACAGTTTATACCTGAAGAGTTCCCAGAGTTACAGGCTAGCTATCTCACACACACAGTTTATACCTGAAGAGTTCCCAGAGTTACAGGCTAGCTATCTCACACACACAGTTTATACCTGAAGAGTTCCCAGAGTTACAGGCTAGCTATCTCACACACACAGTTTATACCTGAAGAGTAACCCGAGTTACAGGCTAGCTATCTCACACACACAGCTTATACCTGAAGAGTTCCCAGAGTTACAGGCTAGCTATCTCACACACACAGCTTATACCTGAAGATTTCCCAGAGTTACAGGTTAGCTGTCTCACACAGCTTGTATCTCAAATCAAATCAAATTGTATTTGTCACATATGCCAAATACAACAGCTTTCACCTTACAGTGAAATGCTTACTTACAAGCCCTTAACCAACAATGCAGTTTTAAAAATACAAATAAAAGTAACAAATAATTAAAGACCAACAATAAAATAACCTTAGCGAGGCTACATACAGGGGGTACCGGTACAGAGTCAATGTGGAGGCTACATACAGGGGGTACCGGTACAGAGTCAATGTGGAGGCTACATACAGAGGGTACCGGTACAGAGTCAATGTGGAGGCTATATACAGGGGGTACCGGTACAGAGTCAATGTGGAGGCTACATACAGGGGGTACCGGTACAGAGTCAATGTGGAGGCTACATACAGAGGGTACCGGTACAGAGTCAATGTGGAGGCTATATACAGAGGGTACTGGTACAGAGTCAATGTGGAGGCTATATACAGAGGGTACTGGTATAGAGTCAATGTGGAGGCTACATACAGAGGGTACTGGTACAGAGTCAATGTGGAGGCTATTTACAGAGGGTACTGGTACAGAATCAATGTGGAGGCTATTTACAGAGGGTACTGGTACAGTGTCAATGTGGAGGCTACATACAGGGGGTACCGGTACAGAGTCAATGTGGAGGCTACATACAGGGGGTACCGGTACAGAGTCAATGTGGAGGCTACATACAGAGGGTACCGGTACAGAGTCAATGTGGAGGCTATTTACAGGGGGTACCGGTACAGAGTCAATGTGGAGGCTACATACAGGGGGTACCGGTACAGAGTCAATGTGGAGGCTACATACAGAGGGTACCGGTACAGAGTCAATGTGGAGGCTATATACAGAGGGTACTGGTACAGAGTCAATGTGGAGGCTATATACAGAGGGTACTGGTATAGAGTCAATGTGGAGGCTATATACAGAGGGTACTGGTACAGAGTCAATGTGGAGGCTATTTACAGAGGGTACTGGTACAGAATCAATGTGGAGGCTATTTACAGAGGGTACTGGTACAGAGTCAATGTGGAGGTTATTTACAGGGGGTACCGGTACAGAGTCAATGTGGAGGCTATATACAGGGGGTACCGGTACAGAGTCAATGTGGAGGCTACATACAGGGGGTACCGGTACAGAGTCAATGTGGAGGCTATATACAGGGGGTACTGGTACAGAGTCAATGTGGAGGCTATATACACGGGGTACCGGTACAGAGTCAATGTGGAGGCTACATACAGAGGGTACCGGTACAGAGTCAATGTGGAGGCTATTTACAGGGGGTACCGGTACAGAGTCAATGTGGAGGCTACACACAGGGGGTACCGGTACAGAGTCAATGTGGAGGCTACATACAGAGAGTACCGGTACAGAGTCAATGTGGAGGCTACATACAGGGGGTACCGGTACAGAGTCAATGTGGAGGCTATAGACAGGGGGTACCGGTACAGAGTCAATGTGGAGGCTACATACAGGGGGTACCGGTACAGAGTCAATGTGGAGGCTACATACAGAGGGTACCGGTACAGAGTCAATGTGGAGGCTATTTACAGGGGGTACCGGTACAGAGTCAATGTGGAGGCTACACACAGGGGGTACCGGTACAGAGTCAATGTGGAGGCTACATACAGAGAGTACCGGTACAGAGTCAATGTGGAGGCTACATACAGGGGGTACCGGTACAGAGTCAATGTGGAGGCTATAGACAGGGGGTACCGGTACAGAGTCAATGTGGAGGCTACATACGGAGGGTACCGGTACAGAGTCAATGTAGAGGCTACATACAGGGGGTACCGGTACAGAGTCAATGTGGAGGCTACATACAGAGGGTACTGGTACAGAGTCAATGTGGAGGCTATATACAGGGGGTACCGGTACAGAGTCAATGTGGAGGCTATTTACAGGGGGTACCGGTACAGAGTCAATGTGGAGACTATATACAGGGGGTACCGGTACAGAGTCAATGTGGAGGCTATATACAGGGGGTACCGGTACAGAGTCAATGTGGAGGCTATATACAGAGGGTACTGGTACAGAGTCAATGTGGAGGCTATATACTGAGGGTACTGGTATAGAGTCAATGTGGAGGCTACATACAGAGGGTACTGGTACAGAGTCAATGTGGAGGCTACATACAGAGGGTACCGGTACAGAGTCAATGTGGAGGCTATTTACAGGGGGTACCGGTACAGAGTCAATGTGGAGGCTACATACAGGGGGTACCGGTACAGAGTCAATGTGGAGGCTACATACAGAGGGTACCGGTACAGAGTCAATGTGGAGGCTATATACAGAGGGTACTGGTACAGAGTCAATGTGGAGGCTATATACAGAGGGTACTGGTATAGAGTCAATGTGGAGGCTATATACAGAGGGTACTGGTACAGAGTCAATGTGGAGGCTATTTACAGAGGGTACTGGTACAGAATCAATGTGGAGGCTATTTACAGAGGGTACTGGTACAGAGTCAATGTGGAGGTTATTTACAGGGGGTACCGGTACAGAGTCAATGTGGAGGCTATATACAGGGGGTACCGGTACAGAGTCAATGTGGAGGCTACATACAGGGGGTACCGGTACAGAGTCAATGTGGAGGCTATATACAGGGGGTACTGGTACAGAGTCAATGTGGAGGCTATATACACGGGGTACCGGTACAGAGTCAATGTGGAGGCTACATACAGAGGGTACCGGTACAGAGTCAATGTGGAGGCTATTTACAGGGGGTACCGGTACAGAGTCAATGTGGAGGCTACACACAGGGGGTACCGGTACAGAGTCAATGTGGAGGCTACATACAGAGAGTACCGGTACAGAGTCAATGTGGAGGCTACATACAGGGGGTACCGGTACAGAGTCAATGTGGAGGCTATAGACAGGGGGTACCGGTACAGAGTCAATGTGGAGGCTACATACAGGGGGTACCGGTACAGAGTCAATGTGGAGGCTACATACAGAGGGTACCGGTACAGAGTCAATGTGGAGGCTATTTACAGGGGGTACCGGTACAGAGTCAATGTGGAGGCTACACACAGGGGGTACCGGTACAGAGTCAATGTGGAGGCTACATACAGAGAGTACCGGTACAGAGTCAATGTGGAGGCTACATACAGGGGGTACCGGTACAGAGTCAATGTGGAGGCTATAGACAGGGGGTACCGGTACAGAGTCAATGTGGAGGCTACATACGGAGGGTACCGGTACAGAGTCAATGTAGAGGCTACATACAGGGGGTACCGGTACAGAGTCAATGTGGAGGCTACATACAGAGGGTACTGGTACAGAGTCAATGTGGAGGCTATATACAGGGGGTACCGGTACAGAGTCAATGTGGAGGCTATTTACAGGGGGTACCGGTACAGAGTCAATGTGGAGACTATATACAGGGGGTACCGGTACAGAGTCAATGTGGGGACAATGCAAAAAGTCTGGATAGCCATTTGATTAGCTGTTCAGGAGTCTTATGGCAATTTTTAGGGCCTTCCTCTGACACCGCCTGGTGTAGAGGTCCTGGGTGGCAGGAAGCTTGGCCCAAGTGATGTACTGGGCCGTACGCACTACCCTCTGTTTGAGTTTGAGTTTATTTTATTTTTACAGGGACCGTGCACATTAATCAACGTTTCAGTAAAAGTACCGGTTTTAGCCAGCAGGCTAATTTTCAACCGCAGTCCCTGGGCAGGTTATTAAAAACAATTACAATATAGACAATCATTGAGCAGTGAGCACACGCAGAGCAACATAGGACAAGCAAGACATAGCATACAGACAGAGCAACATAGGACAAGCAAGACGTAACATACAGACAGAGCAACATAGAACAAAAAGCAGCAAGACAAATTTCATAAAAGTAGTGCCTTGCGGTCGGAGACCAAGCAGTTGCCATACCAGGAAGTGATATACCATGCTCTCAATGGTGCAGCTGTAGAACTTTTTGAGGATCTGAGGACCCATGCCAAATCTTTTCAGTCTCCTGAGGGGGAATAGGTTTTGTCGTGCCCTCTTCATGACTGTCTTGTTGTGTTTGGACCATAATAGTTTGTTGGTGATGTGGACACCAAGGAACTTGAAGCTTTCAACCTGCTCCACTACAGTCCCGTCGATGAAAATCGGGGCGTACTCTGTCCTCCTTTTCCTGTAGTCCACAATCATCTCCTTTGTCTTGATCAAGTTGAGGGAAAGGTTGTTGTCCTGGCACCACACGGCCAGGTCTCTGACCTCCTCCCTATAGGCTGTCTCATCGTTGTTTGACACTATTGTGTCGTTGGCAAACTCATTGATGTTGTTCGAGTAGTTCCTGGCCATGCAGTAACGGGTGAACAGGGAGTACAGGAGGGGACTGAGCATGCACCCCTGAGGGGCCCCCGTGTTGAGGATCAGCGTGGCGAATGTGTTGTTACAAACCCTTACCACCTGGGGGCGGCCCGTCAGGAAGTCCAGGATCCAGTTGCAGAGGGAGGTGTTTAGTCCCTCACATAGGTGTTCCTTTTGTCCAGGTGGGAAAGGGCAGTGTGGAGTACAATAGAGATGGCATCATCTGTGGATCTGTTGGGGCGGTTTGCAAATTGGAGTGGGTCTAGGGTTTCTGGGATAATGGTGTTGATGTGAGCCATGACCAGCCTTTCAAAGCACTTCATGGCTACATACGTGAGTGCTACTGGTCGGTAGGCAGGTTACCTTTGTGTTTTTGGGGACAGGGACTATGGTGGTCTGCTTGAAACATGTTGGTATTATAGACTCAGTCAGGAACAGGTTGAAAATGTCAGTGAAGACACTTGCCAGTTGGTCAGCACATGCTCGGAGTAAAGGTCCTGGTAATCCGTCTGGCCCTGCGGCCTTGTGAATGTTGATCTGTTCAAAGGTTTTACTCACATTGGCTACGGAGAGCGTGCTCACACAGTCGTCCGGAACAGGTGATGCTCTCATGCATGCTTCAGTGTTGCTTGCCACGAAGCGGGCATAGAAGTAATTTAGCTTGTCTGGTAGGCTTGTGACACTGGGCAGCTCGTGGCTGTGCTTTCCTTTGTAGTCTGTAATAGTTTGCAAGCCCTGCCACATCCGACAAGCGTTGGAGCCGGTGTAGTACGATTCAATCTCAGTCCTGTATTGATGCTTTACCTGTTTGATGGTTCTTTGGAGGGCATAACAGGATTTCTTATAAGCATCCGGGTTAGAGTTCCTTTCCTTGAAATCGGCAGCTCTACCCTCTAGCTCAGTACTGCTGTTGCCTGTAATCCATGGCTTCTGGTTGGGGTATATACGTACGGTCACTGTGGGGACGACGTCCTTGATGCACTTATTGATGAAGCCAGTGACTGATGTGGTTTACTCCTCAATGCCATCGGAAGAATCCCGGAACGTATTCCAATCTGTGATAGCAAAACAGTCCTGTAGCTTAGCATCTGCATCATCTGACCATTTATTTATTGACCAAGTCACTAGTGCTTCCTGCTTTAGTTTTTGATTGTAAGCAGGAATCAGGAGGATAGAATTATGGTCAGATTTGCCAAATGGAGGTCGAGGGAGAGCTTTGTACACGTCTCTATGTGTGGAGTAAAGGTGGTGTCGAGTTTTTTCTTCTTCTGGTTGCACATTTAACATGCTGGTAGAAATGAGGTAAAACGGATTTAAATTTCCCTGCATTAAAGTCCCCGGCCACTACGAGCACCGCCTCTGGATGAGCATTTTCCTGTTTGCTTATGGCCTTATACAGATCGTTGAGTGTGGTCTTAGTGCCAGCATCGGTATGGGGTGGTAAATAGACAGCTACAAAAAATATAGATAAAAATTATCTTGGTAAATAGTGTGGTCTACAGCTTATCATGAGATACTCTACCTCAGGCGAGCAAAACCTTGAGACTTCCTTAATATTAGATTTCGTGCACCAGCTGTTGTTCACAAATATACACAGACCGCCACCCATTGTCTTACCTGGAGGCAGCTGTTATATTTTGCCGATGCACGGAAAACCCTGCCACCTGTACGTTATCCATGTCGTCGTTCTGCCACGACTCGGTGAAACATCCCATTGGTAGGATATTCGTCATCGTAGCTCGTCTATTTAGTTATCCAAAGATTGTACATTGGTTAACAGGACTGATGGGAGAGGCAGATTACACACTCGCCGTCGGATCCTTACAAGGCACCCTGACCTACATCCCCGACATCTCCAATTCTTTCTCATGTGAATGACGGGGATTTGGGTCTTGTCGGGTATCTGAAGTAAATCCTTCACGTCCAACTCGTTAAGGAAAAATCTTCATCCAGTACGAGGTGAGTAATCACTGTCCTGATATCCAGAAGCTCTTTTCAGTGATAAGAGACGGTGGCAGCAACATTATATACAAAATAAGTTACAAATAACGTGAAAAAACACACAATAGCACAATTGGTTAGGAATCCGTAAAACGGCAGCCATCTCCTCCGGCGCCATTCTGTAGAGTTCACAGAGTTACTTGCCTCTCTGACATTCTCTAATTACAGAGGAGGGAAATCCAATCTGGATTATGTTCATGTTCCTGATTCTGGAGGGAAAAACACACCAACTACCCCTGTATACTGTTCACTACTGTTCTCAAGCTCATAATGTAGAGGCTGACTGAAACTAAAACAAAGCTAATGGTTAAAGATTGAATGGAATTATTCCACTATTTACTGTAATTGGCATCAAAGCCCATTTTCATTCATTGTCAGTCATTTATCTTCAACAAATGGTCACAACATCCACCAGGCAAAATAGAAAAACAGGGTCTGCAGATTGATTTTACCACAGGCTAAATGAATTGACGTCTCAATTATCCTCAGAACAACAATAACTTCAGGTTATTTACCTTCAGCTCTGTTACAGCAGAACAGCATTAGTTGCAATCAGTATCCTACAGTGTTGGTACATTAGGCAGGTGGAGGTTGTTGCTAGGTAGCAGGGATCATCACACACTCCTCCACAGTAACAGTGAGCAGATGCATTCCATTAGTTCCATTTGGCACTAAACAAAGTGTCTGTAGAACACTAACAACCCCCTCTCTCTGTGGCCATGGCTTCATCATGACATTACCCCTCACTGTAATCAATGGTAGGTGAGACACAGCACAGTTAGACACTGGTCTTGTTGTTGCTCTTGCTATAGACTAATACACAGTGGTAGAAATAGTGTCTCCATGCTCGTAGGATGTGGTTCATTTCATATCTAGTTTTGTAATGTACGTTTATCCCTGTGACTTAAACAAGGATGGAAGGATAGGAATCAAGGATATTACTATTATGGATTGTCATTTTTTATATGAGTAAAACACCATTTTAAAATTGGTAAAAATATCATTTGATATTGTATTCTAGCCCGTACATGGTACATAGTCTCTCATGGGGTAAGGGCCTGATGTGGAGGTTACAGTATCAATGCCCTGTCCAATTTGTCTCTTTAATTGCAGTGTTGCTCTGGTGCTGGTTCTGTGCCAACACCAGAGCTGCTCTCCTTTCCCCTGAGGATGACAGGAAGTAGTTTGCATCAGAATCCGAGAGCTGTGATTGGACAAGGACATTAGGAAAATGAAGTAATGAAGAAAATAATCCATTATGATTCGATGGAAAAAATACTGTATACACAAACCTGTGTTGTGTGTGTGTGTGTGTGTGTGTGTGTGTGTGTGTGTGTGTGTGTGTGTGTGTGCGTGCGTGCGTGCACTCTTAGATGGACAACTGAAAAGCAGCTGTGACAATGATTCTGCAGTGTCAGAGGAACTGTCAGAGAGACTCTCTCTTCCTGTTAGCCAGCATAGCCCAAGGGTACACTCATCCTCCCCACTGCAGAGGGACACGCACACTCTCTCTCTCTCCCTCTCTCTCTCCTCTCTTTGTAATGCAGCTCTCCTTTCTTCTCCTCATGCTTTTCTGGAGGGCTGAAAAAGCAACTTGACGATTGGATCATTTAGCTACACAGTCAGAAAGATTTTGTGACAAACGATTCAAATAAAAATAATTGTGTTTCTTAGGAGTCATCCTTGTGGCTGTGATAAGGGCCACTTGTCATCTAGGCTACTGACTACTTTATTGAGGAAGAACATACTTGTTTTGATATGTGGTTGTCTCACCCAGCTATGTTAAGATGAATGTCCTAAATGTCAATGTACTAACAGGTCATAATAGCAGAGTGTGATTGATGTTGTGTCCTCAGGTCTGACTCAATGTTGTCCCTACTAGGAAATACACACAAATAAGGGAATTCTATTTTGACCAGATATATTCCTCTTTCAAAGTCTGTTTCTTAGTACGTGCCCATCGGTAGCCTCTCCCATTTGAATTTTCTCCTTCAGAGCATCAGAGACACTCACTGAGATAATAATAGGATCCTCCTGCTGTCGTGACCATAACACACTGAATCCCTGCTACCTCACCATCGATGAGACTTGCTGAAGCAGAAATAGGCCCTGCTGCTGTGGCTACTTGTAGAACTGTCAAAGGAAGAGGAGGACTTTGTCTCCACGGTCTGTTGCCTAGCCGGGTCGCACAAGATCCACTGTGAAATTAGACGTCCGGCCAGGTGAGCGGGACGTCAGGAGATGACACAAAACGGCCACTCGGGTCAATGGTGTCTGCTATTACCGTCAAGTATAAGGGCACAAAGCGAAACCCAAATGCAGACACAGGAGGCAGATGGTTGAGCTCTGATATTTATTATAGCAAAAGGGGTAGGCAAAAGACAGGTCGGGAACAGTCGAGAGTTCATAAACCAGGTCAGAGTCCAAACAATACTAGGCGATAGGCAGGCTCTAGGTCAGGACAGGGAGAGGTTCAGTAATCAGGTCTGAGTCCAAACAGTACCAGGCGATAGGCAGGCTCAAGGTCAGGACAGGGAGGGGTTCAGTAATCAGGTCTGAGTCCAAACAGTACCAGGCGATAGGCAGGCTCGAGGACAGGACAGGGAGAGGTTCAGTAATCAGGTCTGAGTCCAAACAGTACCAGGGGATAGGCAGGCTCAAGGTCAGGACAGGGAGAGGTCAGAACAGGCTCGAGGTCAGGACAGGCTTGAGGTCAGAACAGGCAGAGTGGTCAGAACAGGCTCGATGTCAGGACAGGGAGAGGTTCAGTAATCAGGTCTGAGTCCAAACATTACAAGGGGATAGGCAGGCTCGAGGTCAGGACAGGGAGAGGTCAGAACAGGCTCGTGGTCAGGACAGGCTCGAGGTCAGAAAAGGCAGGAAGGTCAGAACAGGCTCGAGGTCACGACAGGCTCGAGGTCAGGACAGGGAGAGGTCAGAACAGGCTCGAGGTCAGGACAGGGAGAGGTCAGAACAGACTCGAGGTCAGGACAGGCTCGAGGTCAGAACAGGGAGAGAGGTCAGAACAGGCTCGAGGTCAGGACAGGCTCGAGGTCAGAACAGGGAGAGTGGTCAGGCAGGCAGGTTCGGCATTAGGACAGGCAAGGGTCAAAACCAGGAGGCCTAGGAGAAAACAGAGACTGGGAAAATACAGAGACTGGGAAAAACGCTGGGTGAATTGGCAAAACAAGACGAACTGGCACAGAGAGGCAGGAAACACAGGGATAAATATACTGGGGATAGTAAGCGACAACTGGAGGGGGGTGGAGACAAGCACAAGGACAGGTGAAACAGATCAGGGCGTGACACAAGTAGCCTTGTGTCTTGTTAGGGTGTTGTGGACAGAGTTGGTAGATGGGTGTAAGCCTTGTGTCTTGTTAGGGTGTTGTGGACAGAGTTGGTAGATGGGTGTAAGCCTTGTGTCTTGTTAGGGTGTTGTGGACAGGGCTGGTAGATGGGTGTAAGCCTTGTGTCTTGTTAGGGTGTTGTGGACAGGGTTGGCAGATGGGTGTAAGCCTTGTGTCTTGTTAGGGTGTTGTGGACAGGGTTGGTAGATGGGTGTAAGCCTTGTGTCTTGTTAGGGTGTTGTGGACAGGGCTTGTAGATGGGTGTAAGCCTTGTGTCTTGTTAGGGTGTTGTGGACAGGGTTGGCAGATGGGTGTAAGCCTTGTGTCTTGTTAGGGTGTTGTGGACAGGGTTGGTAGATGGGTGTAAGCCTTGTGTCTTGTTAGGGTGTTGTGGACAGAGTTGGTAGATGGGTGTACGCCTTGTGTCTTGTTAGGGTGTTGTGGACAGGGTTGGTAGATGGGTGTAAGCCTTGTGTCTTGTTAGGGTGTTGTGGACAGGGTTGGTAGATGGGTGTAAGCCTTGTGTCTTGTTAGGGTGTTGTGGACAGGGTTGGTAGATGGGTGTAAGCCTTGTGTCTTGTTAGGGTGTTGTGGACAGGGCTGGTAGATGGGTGTAAGCCTTGTGTCTTGTTAGGGTGTTGTGGACAGGGCTGGTAGATGGGTGTAAGCCTTGTGTCTTGTTAGGGTGTTGTGGACAGGGTTGGTAGATGGGTGTAAGCCTTGTGTCTTGTTAGGGTGTTGTGGACAGGGTTGGTAGATGGGTGTAAGCCTTGTGTCTTGTTAGGGTGTTGTGGACAGGGTTGGCAGATGGGTGTAAGCCTTGTGTCTTGTTAGGGTGTTGTGGACAGGGCTGGTAGATGGGTGTAAGCCTTGTGTCTTGTTAGGGTGTTGTGGACAGGGTTGGCAGATGGGTGTAAGCCTTGTGTCTTGTTAGGGTGTTGTGGACAGGGCTGGTAGATGGGTGTAAGCCTTGTGTCTTGTTAGGGTGTTGTGGACAGGGTTGGCAGATGGGTGTAAGCCTTGTGTCTTGTTAGGGTGTTGTGGACAGGGTTGGTAGATGGGTGTAAGCCTTGTGTCTTGTTAGGGTGTTGTGGACAGGGTTGGCAGATGGGTGTAAGCCTTGTGTCTTGTTAGGGTGTTGTGGACAGGGTTGGTAGATGGGTGTAAGCCTTGTGTCTTGTTAGGGTGTTGTGGACAGGGCTGGTAGATGGGTGTAAGCCTTGTGTCTTGTTAGGGTGTTGTGGACAGGGTTGGTAGATGGGTGTAAGCCTTGTGTCTTGTTAGGGTGTTGTGGACAGGGTTGGTAGATGGGTGTAAGCCTTGTGTCTTGTTAGGGTGTTGTGGACAGGGTTGGTAGATGGGTGTAAGCCTTGTGTCTTGTTAGGGTGTTGTGGACAGGGTTGGCAGATGGGTGTAAGCCTTGTGTCTTGTTAGGGTGTTGTGGACAGGGCTGGTAGATGGGTGTAAGCCTTGTGTCTTGTTAGGGTGTTGTGGACAGGGTTGGCAGATGGGTGTAAGCCTTGTGTCTTGTTAGGGTGTTGTGGACAGGGTTGGTAGATGGGTGTAAGCCTTGTGTCTTGTTAGGGTGTTGTGGACAGGGTTGGCAGATGGGTGTAAGCCTTGTGTCTTGTTAGGGTGTTGTGGACAGGGCTGGTAGATGGGTGTAAGCCTTGTGTCTTGTTAGGGTGTTGTGGACAGGGTTGGTAGATGGGTGTAAGCCTTGTGTCTTGTTAGGGTGTTGTGGACAGGGTTGGTAGATGGGTGTAAGCCTTGTGTCTTGTTAGGGTGTTGTGGACAGGGCTGGTAGATGGGTGTAAGCCTTGTGTCTTGTTAGGGTGTTGTGGACAGGGTTGGCAGATGGGTGTAAGCCTTGTGTCTTGTTAGGGTGTTGTGGACAGGGTTGGTAGATGGGTGTAAGCCGTGAGCTCCAGTATTAATGCCTTAACTGAACCGTGGAGTTGTTTTTGCTTTCATCCTATACCAAACCATAACCCAGAACTTAACCAATCAGAACAAATCCCAAACCATAACCCAGAACTCAACCACTCAGAATGAATGCCTAAACTTAACACAGAACTCAACCATTCAGAATGAATGCCTAAACATAACCCAGAACTCAACCATTCAGAATGAATGCCTAAACTTAACCCAGAACTCAACCATTCAGAATGAATGCCTAAACATAACCCAGAACTCAACCATTCAGAATGAATGCCTAAACGTAACCCAGAACTCAACCATTCAGAATGAATGCCTAAACTTAACCCAGAACTCAACCATTCAGAATGAATGCCTAAACATAACCCAGAACTCAACCATTCAGAATGAATGCCTAAACATAACCCAGAACTCAACCATTCAGAATGAATGCCTAAACTTAACACAGAACTCAACCATTCAGAATGAATGCCTAAACATAACCCAGAACTCAACCATTCATAATGAATGCCCAAACATAACCCAGAACTCAACCATTCAGAATGAATGCCTAAACGTAACCCAGAACTCAACCATTCAGAATGAATGCCTAAACATAACCCAGAACTCAACCATTCAGAATGAATGCCTAAACTTAACACAGAACTCAACAATTCAGAATGAATGCCTAAACATAACCCAGAACTCAACCATTCAGAATGAATGCCTAAACATAACCCAGAACTCAACCATTCAGAATGAATGCCTAAACGTAACCCAGAACTCAACCATTCAGAATGAATGCCTAAACTTAACCCAGAACTCAACCATTCAGAATGAATGCCTAAACATAACCCAGAACTCAACCATTCAGAATGAATGCCTAAACGTAACCCAGAACTCAACCATTCAGAATGAATGCCTAAACATAACCCAGAACAACCATTCAGAATGAATGACTAAACATAACCCAGAACTCAACCATTCAGAATGAATGCCTAAACGTAACCCAGAACTCAACCATTCAGAATGAATGCCTAAACATAACCCAGAACTCAACCATTCAGAATGAATGCCTAAACTTAACCTTCTAAAGTTGACGTTTATGGACAAACGTCTGATTCGGGAATGAAGTTGTGAGCACTTGTTGCTACTGCCACCCAGGTTTGGGAGTATAGGATTAATGAATATCATGTGTTTAAATGAGAAGGAACACAGACAATAGCTCCATGAACTACCTCAACCTTATGAGTCCCTTGTGCACACGGAGTCTAGTCTATTTTAACATCCATAGTTATCAAATGTTTGTGAAGCACATTGGCACAAAAACACATGAATACAAATTAGAAATACCTACTCACATGGACCTTCTCTTTCACTCTCACAAACTCCTCACTTTAACTGTGGCTGTTATTTCCATCCAACCACCAGACCAACCCCAGCTAGGCCATCAGACCCAGACCCATCTATGTAATGTGACTGTGTGAGAGAGGAGGTGGCGACTGGGAGCTGGTCTTGCCATGTTGGATTTAGTTGACCACGCGTGGGTAGGTGCTAAACCGTGAACTGCTGACCTGCTGCAGCGTGGTGCTCTGTGGGTAATGTGAGGGGACAGAATGTTGCTGCCTGCGGAACACAGAATGACCTGGAGTGTTCTGGAGTGTCTCTGTTGTGTTCTATACTAGAGTTCTTTCTGATGCTTCACCTGTTTCTGTAAAGCCTCAGACTCACACCGTTTCCCTTTTGGGTAAAAACAGGCCATGTGCACAACATCGTTTTTTAAAATTCATTTGACACGTTTTGGTTTTCAATTATGATTTAGCATAATGTTCTGTATTGTTACTATATGATAATAATGGTGTTCTGTTTTTACACCTTAATGACAACGACAGATTCAAATGACCCTCAAAGAAAGGCCATCTATAGGAGAAAGGAAGACTTGGCCACCAGGGCCCACCAGGTGCGTCCTTATTGACATGTCTCCCTGATCAACAACAGGCTGACAGCTGTCTGTTTACCAGACCTGTTTACACATCTCCACATATTAGGGGGAACTTTAAATTGTAAATTAATAATTATAGGTTTGGGTCATATTGAGCTCCTGAGTAGTGCATTGTTCAGGTTGTGTAAATACACACACACACACACACACACACACACACACACACACACACACACACACACACACACACACACACACACACACACACACACACACACACACACACACACACACACACACACACACACACATAGTCTTGATGAGCTAACACTTCAGTCCCATTTAGAAACCTATTTTCCCTAACCTCTAACCCCTAACCCTAAACCTAACCCATACTCTTACCTTAACCGTAACCCTAACCCAAAAACCTAACCTTAACCCTAACTCTAATCCTAAACCTAAATCTAGCTCCTAAACCTAACTCTAAACCTAACTCTAGCTCCTAACCCTAACTCTAAACCTAACTCTAGCTCTTAACCCTAACTCTAAACCTAATTCTATCCCAAAAACTAATTCTAACCTTAACCCTAAACCCCCGACAAATAGCATTTGACTTCATGGGGCCAAAAACTCCCCAGTTGGTCACAATGTTGTTTGTTTACTATTATTGTGGGGAATTCTGGTCCCCGCAAGAATAGTTAAACATGTCCACACACACACACACGTGCACATGCACACGCACATGCACACACACACACACAAACACACACACACACACACACACACACACACACACACACACACACACACACACACACACACACACACAAACCTAGGAAAGGAAGAAGCAGTACAGTGAAGAAAGAGGAAATGGGAGAGTCGTGTTTAGTATTGATCGTTCTGGGATTCAAACCGGATCTGTTGAAACCAGTGTTTTCCTCTCTTCTCTTCTCTCTTCTTCTCTCTTCCTCTCACTTCTTCTTTCCTTTGTTTCCAGAGCTTTGAGGAGAATGTCACAGGCAGCATGAGATTAAAGGAACAGTGACAAATTCCCAGCAGAGAGCTGAGAATGGTATCTCAATGAGCTGATGTGTTCTAGAGCCTGTGAAATGGTGATAAGCCACATTTCATAAATACATTTGTTTTAATGTGTTCAAATGGAATGAATTATGCTTTCTACTGCAGTGCTGCCTTGCATAAAGTATTTAAGCTTTTTAAAATGATGTTTTTGGACTGGTGTTGCAGTAAGACTAATTCCCATCCTGCCGATGGATAACTTGCCAATTAACTGAGGTAAGTCCATGAAATATTTGCAGGTCAAAAGTCAATCATTTAGAATATAGTACGTAAAACAGCTGAAGGCATACTACATTCAAAGCCAAACCTTGAAATAAATTGGATTTGTTCATAGTAGCTGATGTGAAATGTATGTTCAGATGCCCCCCAGCCACAGCAGACTGACCCCCCAGCTACAGCAGACTGACCCCCCAGCCACAGCAGACTGACCCCCCAGCCACAGCAGACGGACCCCCCTAGCCACAGCAGACTGACCCCACAGCCACAGCAGACTGACCCTCCAGCCACAGCAGACTGACCCCCCAGCCACAGCAGACTGACCCTCCAGCCACAGCAGACTGACCCCCCAGCCACAGCAGACTGACCCCCCAGCCACAGCAGACTGACCCTCCAGCCACAGCAGACGGACCCCCCTAGCCACAGCAGACTGACCCCACAGCCACAGCACACTGACCCCACAGCATACTGACTCCCCAAGCCACAGAAGACTGACCCCACAGCAGACTGACCCCTCAGCCACAGCAGACTGACCCCCAGCCACAGCAGACTGACCCCCCCAGCCACAGCAGACTGACCCTCCAGCCACAGCAGACGGACCCCCCTAGCCACAGCAGACTGACCCCACAGCCACAGCAGACTGACCCCACAGCATACTGACTCCCCAAGCCACAGAAGACTGACCCCACAGCAGACTGACCCCTCAGCCACAGCAGACTGACCCCCAGCCACAGCAGACTGACCCCCCCAGCCACAGCAGACTGACCCCACAGCCAGAGCAGACTGACTCCCCAGCCACAGCAGACTGACCCCCCCAGCCACAGCAGACTGACCCATAGCAGACTGACCCCCCAGCCATAGCAGACTGACCACCCAGCCATAGCAGACTGACCACCCAGCCATAGCAGACTGACCGCCCAGCCACAGCAGACTGACCTCCCAGCCACAGCAGACTGACCCCACAGCAGACTGACCCCCCAGCCACAGCAGACTGACCTCCCAGCCACAGCAGACTGACCCCACAGCAGACTGACCCCCCAGCCACAGCAGACTGACCCCCCAGCAGACTGACCCCCAGCCACAGCAGACTGACCCCCCAGCCACAGCAGACTGACCCCCCAGCAGACTAACCCCCCAGCCACAGCAGACTGACCACCCAGCCATAGCAGACTGACCCCCCAGCCACAGCAGACTGACCTCCCAGCCACAGCAGACTGACCCCACAGCAGACTGACCCCCCAGCCACAGCAGACTGACCACCCAGCCATAGCAGACTGACCCCCCCAGCCACAGCAGACTGACCCCACAGCCAGAGCAGACTGACTCCCCAGCCACAGCAGACTGACCCCCCCAGCCACAGCAGACTGACCCATAGCAGACTGACCCCCCAGCCATAGCAGACTGACCACCCAGCCATAGCAGACTGACCACCCAGCCATAGCAGACTGACCCCCCAGCCACAGCAGACTGACCTCCCAGCCACAGCAGACTGACCCCACAGCAGACTGACCCCCCAGCCACAGCAGACTGACCCCCCCAGCCATAGCAGACTGACCACCCAGCCATATCAGACTGACCCCCCAGCCACAGCAGACTGACCTCCCAGCCACAGCAGACTGACCCCCCAGCCACAGCAGACTGACCTCCCAGCCACAGCAGACTGACCCCACAGCAGAATGACCCCCCAGCCACAGCAGACTGACCCCCCAGCAGACTGACCCCCAGCCACAGCAGACTGACCCCCCAGCCACAGCAGACTGACCCCCCAGCAGACTAACCCCCCAGCCACAGCAGACTGACCACCCAGCCATAGCAGACTGACTCCCCAGCCACAGCAGACTGACCCCCCAGCCACAGCAGACTGACCCATAGCAGACTGACCCCCCAGCCACAGCAGACTGACCACCCAGCCATAGCAGACTGACCCCCCCAGCCACAGCAGACTGACCCCACAGCCAGAGCAGACTGACTCCCCAGCCACAGCAGACTGACCCCCCCAGCCACAGCAGACTGACCCATAGCAGACTGACCCCCCAGCCATAGCAGACTGACCACCCAGCCATAGCAGACTGACCACCCAGCCATAGCAGACTGACCCCCCAGCCACAGCAGACTGACCTCCCAGCCACAGCAGACTGACCCCACAGCAGACTGACCCCCCAGCCACAGCAGACTGACCCCCCAGCCATAGCAGACTGACCACCCAGCCATAGCAGACTGACCACCCAGCCATATCAGACTGACCCCCCAGCCACAGCAGACTGACCTCCCAGCCACAGCAGACTGACCCCACAGCAGACTGACCCCCCAGCCACAGCAGACTGACCCCCCAGCAGACTGACCCCCAGCCACAGCAGACTGACCCCCCAGCCACAGCAGACTGACCCCCCAGCAGACTAACCCCCCAGCCACAGCAGACTGACCACCCAGCCATAGCAGACTGACCCCCCAGCCACAGCAGACTGACCTCCCAGCCACAGCAGACTGACCCCACAGCAGACTGACCCCCCAGCCACAGCAGACTGACCCCCCAGCAGACTGACCCCCCAGCCACAGCAGACTGACCCCCAGCCACAGCAGACTGACCCCCAGCCACAGAGGACTGACCCCCAGCCACAGAGGACTGACCCCCAGCCACAGACACCACAGGAGGCTGCTGAAGGGAGGACGGCTCATAATAGTGGTCTAACAGAGCGAATGTAATGGCATCAAACACCTGAAAACCATGGAAACCATGGAAACCATGTGTTTGATGTATTTGATACAGTTCCACTTATCCCTCTCCAGTCATTAACACAAGCTCATCCTCCCCAATTAAGGTGCCACCAACCTCCTGTGACAGACACATTAACCTGCTTCATTCTTCACATATTACGTCTCACAGGTCTAGTTCTCTAGGTCACCAGGCAGTAGTACCCTGAGTTACTGGGTCTAGACCACAGGTCTAGTTCTCTAGGTTATCAGGCAGTAGTACCCTGGGTTACTGGGTCTAGACCACAGGTCTAGTTCTCTAGGTCACCAGGCAGTAGTACCCCGGGTTACTGGGTCTAGACCACAGGTCTAGTTCTCTAGGTCATCAGGCAGTAGTACCCTGGGTTACTGGGTCTAGACCACAGGTCTAGTTCTCTAGGTCATCAGGCAGTAGTACCCTGGGTTACTGGGTCTAGACCACAGGTCTAGTTCTCTAGGTCACCGGGCAGTAGTACCCTGGGTTACTGGGTCTAGACCACAGGTCTAGTTCTCTAGGTCATCCGGCAGTAGTACCCTGGGTTACTGGGTCTAGACCACAGGTCTAGTTCTCTAGGTCACCAGGCAGTAGTACCCTGGGTTACTGGGTCTAGACCACAGGTCTAGTTCTCTAGGTCACCAGGCAGTAGTACCCTGGGTTACTGGGTCTAGTTCTTTAGGTCACCAGGCAGTAGTACCCTGGGTTACTGGGTCTAGACCACAGGTCTAGTTCTCTAGGTCACCAGGCAGTAGTACCCTGGGTTACTGGGTCTAGACCACAGGTCTAGTTCTCTAAGTCACCAGGCAGTAGTACCCTGGGTTACTGGGTCTAGTTCTTTAGGTCACCAGGCAGTAGTACCCTGGGTTACTGGGTCTAGACCACAGGTCTAGTTCTCTAGGTCACCAGGCAGTAGTACCCTGGGTTACTGGGTCTAGACCACAGGTCTAGTTCTCTAAGTCACCAGGCAGTAGTACTGGGTCTAGACCACAGGAGTTGACCTCTTTGTTTAAATGGATCTCTATTTTTCTTACAATGTGAGTTAATCTTATGGCGGGATTAGACAGAGCCCCCACTGACCATTCATTCATAACAGAGTATCAAAAACATGACTCACATTTTACTAATTGTGAAGCCAATTTCCTGTTACACTCAACTACTGAAGCATCAGAAATAGAGCACTTGACAGAAATGAATGAAACAGAAATTTTTGAAACAGAGCTACCCACCTCGTGCCCACTGTACAGTAACTCACTGGAAATGGGTCAGTGATGTGTTCGTCAGACGTGCCCAGTAGCTACCCCTCTGGATTCCTTTAGCAGGTCAAGAAGGGGGTTGTGTTAGCTTTAGTTTGATGCAGGAGTAGGTTACCTGGTGACTGTTATAGTACGGTACAGGAGTGGGTTACCAGGTGACTGCTATAGTACGGTACAGGAGTGGGTTACCAGGTGACTGTTATAGTACAGTACAGGAGTGGGTTACCTGGTGACTGTTATAGTACGGTACAGGAGTGGGTTACCAGGTGACTGCTATAGTACGGTACAGGAGTGGGTTACCAGGTGACTGTTATAGTACAGTACAGGAGTGGGTTACCAGGTGACTGCTATAGTACGGTACAGGAGTGGGTTACCAGGTGACTGTTATAGTACAGTACAGGAGTGGGTTACCAGGTGACTGCTATAGTACGGTACAGGAGTGGGTTACCAGGTGACTGTTATAGTACGGTACAGGAGTGGGTTACCAGGTGACTGCTATAGTACGGTACAGGAGTGGGTTACCAGGTGACTGCTATAGTATGGTACAGGAGTGGGTTACCAGGTGACTGCTATAGTATGGTACAGGAGTGGGTTACCAGGTGACTGTTATAGTACAGTACAGGAGTGGGTTACCAGGTGACTGCTATAGTACGGTACAGGAGTGGGTTACCAGGTGACTGTTATAGTACGGTACAGGAGTGGGTTACCAGGTGACTGCTATAGTACGGTACAGGAGTGGGTTACCAGGTGACTGCTATAGTATGGTACAGGAGTGGGTTACCAGGTGACTGCTATAGTATGGTACAGGAGTGGGTTACCAGGTGACTGTTATAGTACAGTACAGGAGTGGGTTACCAGGTGACTGCTTTAGTTTGGTGCAGGAGTGGGTTACCAGGTGACTGTTATAGTACGGTACAGGAGTGGGTTACCAGGTGACTGCTTTAGTTTGGTGCAAGAGTGGGTTACCAGGTGACTGTTATAGTACAGTACAGGAGTGGGTTACCAGGTGACTGCTAGAGTACGGTACAGGAGTGGGTTACCAGGTGACTGCTATAGTACGGTTACAGGAATGGGTTACCAGGTGACTGTTATAGTACAGTACAGGAGTGGGTTACCAGGTGACTGCTATTGTACGGTACAGGAGTGGGTTACCAGGTGACTGTTATAGTACAGTACAGGAGTGGGTTACCAGGTGACTGTTATAGTACAGTACAGGAGTGTGTTAGTGATCTAGCTGTCTAGTTACCTGGTCATGGAGGGGTTGTGTTTGACTAAACTTCATTTTATTTGACCTTTATTTGACCAGACAGGTCCGTTAAGAACAATGTAGTGGGTTGTGCGTTACCAGGGTAACGTGTTAGTGTTTTAGAAGGTGAGACCACTGACCTTTCCCTGGTCAGATGGGGGAAGTGATCTGATGATCAGTGACCTAATTTGACTGGTGTCTCTGATCTGGTCCTATTACCATCAGGTAGCTGCTTGGATTCACAGAGCATGGCATGGCCATTCCCCTTCACAGAGCATGGCATGGCCACTCACTTTCACAGAACATGGCATGGCCACCCCACTTCACAGAGCATGGCATGGCCACTCACTTTCACAGAACATGGCATGGCCACCCCCCTTCACAGAGCATGGCATGGCCACCCCCCTTCACAGAACATGGCATGGCCACCCCCCTTCACAGAACATGGCATGTCCACCCCCCTTCACAGAGCATGGTGCCTACCTCCCTTTGTGCTCTGCAGCATTTGCAGCAGGTGTCCCCTACTACTGGGGAACGGTCAAAGACAGGAGCGTGTAGTCCGTAGGAAAAGGCAATGTTCAAATCCAACCTGGAGTCGAGGTTGCTGCGTGTAGACTACTATACTGTTATAAGCTGGTGAACCCCCCCCCCCCCCCCCAAAGAGTCTTAGGTTTATTATCAAGGGAAGGACAGGGGTGTGATTATCATACAGGCCCGGCTCTAGGCATGAGCTACATAAGCGGTCACTTAGGGCCCCCGGCCGATAGGGGGCCCCCGACTCAGTCAGAGTCTCAACTTACTATTGAGAGTAAGAATAGTAGAATACACCAGGTCCAATTTCAAAATGTGTTTGTGCATCAGCAGTTTTGAACTTACTATGTCAGTCTCTCAATTAGCTGACAATTAGCCATGTACATTTGTAGACTAGTAGTTAGTCTAGCCAGCTATCTAAACGTAATCATGGCCAAATACTGATCGGGCACACAGGTCACGTGCCCAGGTGTCCTGACCTCCAGGGGGCCCCGTTGATTTTGTTAGTCATTCTCACTCAGATATCATATAAACATGGCATAAGTCAAGGTAAAATGTTTAGAATTGTAGGAAATTAGATGTAAAAATACAAACAAAATGGGTCGAATTTCAGGAAATTGGGTGTAAAACTGGATATTTTATCTCTCTGCCTCGTGGCAAAATGAGTAGAATTACATTAAATGTTTTATAAAATAGCTAAATGTTCTCTCCGCCTCATGGCAAAATGTGTAGAATTGCAGCAAGTGAACTATAAAACGTACATTTGTCTCTCCGCAGACTAAAACGTTTTACAGCGAGGTGGGGGGGCCTCCCAACCAAATCTCGCTTAGGGCCCCCAAAACGCTAGAATCGGCACTGTTATCATGATAGGCTAGAAGACATCACAAAGTGGAGAAAGAGGCTGAGGAGTAGAGAGATGCACTTGGCACGCTCTACCAAACAGACAAATATAAATTATGTATATGCCCTTTGATTATTCTGATGATGCTGAGATGAAAGAGAATTGAAAGGGCAGATGATGCTGACCTATACTGTAAATAATCCTCAATATTGAGGAATTCCAGAGGCTTTAAACGATCCGTCCTATGGGACCCTCTACGCTGTAGAAAAGGTGATACTGTAAATATGATTCATTACAGCCAACCGTTTCTAGCATCAGTTTTCAATTCAACATTGTTCTGTTCGATGCCACATACTAAAGTATCTAGGCAACCTATCTATGAATATCACTTTAAACATGGCACTTGAAAACTGAACAGGCTAGTTTACATATTATGTCTTCCTGCTGGAGGCAACACAGTAAAGGGAATATCTGATCATCTCCTGAAGCAGTGTTCAGGTTCATGGGCTGCACCAACCTTCTGGGCCTTCTGGGCAGACTGGAAAAATGCAGACTGTGTATTTGTGTTGATCTCATTCAGCATAATATGCATTTATATAAAAGAAACACACAAAAAAAACATGAACAGCAACAATTAAATGAATCTGTATAGAAAACAAATGCAGGTGTTAGAAACATAATGAAATCGTTTATTTTTGTGTGGCTCAGCTGGTGCAGGACGGAAGCAGTTCCTGGGCTGGTATGTCTGCAGACGACAGGGAGTCAGAAGGTGAGATGTATCCCCATACTGTGGGACTGGTGTTATTGATAAACTGGGGACTACACAAGATCACAGCAATCTATTAGAACCAACACCCTCGCCTCGCTGAATCATTTTTACTTCACACAGACAGAGAGGAAGAATTGAATGTGTGTCTGGGAGCGGTATGTGTTTGGGGTTAAAAGAGGAATTGAATGTGTGTCTGGGAGCGGTATGTGTTTGGGTTAGAAGAGGAAGTGAATGTGTGTCTGGGAGGGGTATGTGTTTGGGGTTAAAAGAGGAATTGAATGTGTGTCTGGGAGGGGTATGTGTTTGGGTTAGAAGAGGAATTGAATGTGTGTCTGGGAGCGGTATGTGTTTGGGGTTAAAAGAGGAAGTGAATGTGTGTCTGGGAGCGGTATGTGTTTGGGGTTAAAAGAGGAATTGAATGTGTGTCTGGGAGCGGTATGTGTTTGGGGTTAAAAGAGGAATTGAATGTGTGTCTGGGAGCGGTATGTGTTTGGGTTTAAAAGAGGAAGTGAATGTGTGTCTGGGAGCGGTATGTGTTTGGGGTTAAAAGAGGAAGTGAATGTGTGTCTGGGAGCGGTATGTGTTTGGGGTTAAAAGAGGAAGTAAAATAAATGTGAGGTCTTTCGCTCTGGAAGCTTTATACAACAAAGATAATTGAAAGGCTACATTTTGGTTTTCTCATTTACCGAGAAACCAAGAAGTGAACTTTGAGAATCTTCAACATAACCTCCTGCTTTGCAGTAAAATTACTGAGAAAACAGAGGCAGATGTTTCACCAATATTGCACTGCTTAGGCAACCCATTTTGGGGGGAAATCAGATTGGTTGAAAAATGTGTTCAACTGGAAGAATCATATTGATTGGCCCCCCAGTGCACCTTGGAGTCAGGAATTGGCTTCTGGCTCAATCAATAATCTGGACCACCTTCCAGGGGTCTGTCAATCAATACATGGTTTTCTTCCCCCAGCCCCTGATCAACGTGTGAACCCACTGGCCATTATTGATAAGGACCCCAGTCTGAGTGGCGTGCACCAAATCCAGCACACGTCCTGGAGAGAACCCATACCGTAGCAGTGCTCCAATCCACAACACACACACACACACACACACACACACACACACACACACACACACGCAAACAAACACACACACACACATACACACACAAACACACACACACACACACACGCAAACAAACACACACACACACATACACACACAAACACACACACACACACACACACACACACACACACAAACACACACACACACACCGCTCCAATCAAACTCCAACTTCAATCTCTCTGGGGTGGAAGCCAGAGGAGATCAGTGTTGTGATGAAAACAGGTGACTGTCATGGCCATGATCTCCTCTCCTGCAGGCTGGAATGGGACAACAAACTAATCCTCAAATCCCACAGTCCAATATCCTCTCATGGACGGATAGTGGTGGACCAGGTTTGGACCTGATCAGGATACCTGATTTACCGTTCAGTAGATCCAATTCAATGAGGACTTTTAAGAAGGAAAGAAAGATTATCCAACCCTCTCAGACTTCAACTGCCCAAAGAAGATAAGAGTCAAACAATTATTTTCTACTTATTTCAACATAAATATTTCCTTTCTTATTTGAAACATATTCAGAAATGTATGAAGCTTATCTGTTTGTTTCATGTCTGCAGTACTGGTTCTATCAGAGCTCTGAGAGTTAGAGAGGAACCACCCTCGGAACAGACGCCTGCACCACACAAACAGTCTGGAGAGATGACACATGGGAGAGCTGGGCCACTGGCCTTCTCCTCCTCCTAATCCTACACCCCCCCCCCCCCCCCCCCCTCATCTCTCCCTCATCCCCCTCTCCTCCACCTGTCCTCCCCTGGAGCAGGGACCTCAGAGTGGCAGGCCAGATGTGAGTGGTGAATAGGTTCTGACAGGCTGCTTTGCGCTCCCTCACGGCAGGGCTGTAATGGTGACAAACTGGAGGGTGGCAACATAATGTGTTGTAGGGAAGACTGAAGGACAGACAGTATGAAACACAGGACACTCATCCATTATTGTCATGTTAGCAGTTTGAAAGGTGATAAAGAGGAAGTAGAATGTGTACAGTAGAATCTGTGAATCTGTAGTTGACATCAGCAACAATAATCCTAATGAGAACATGAAGGCAACCTGTGACCTGAACTGCTGCAGCACGTATAGGCTCTGCTGGGAAATCATTTCTCTAATAGCAGATTGTGACTCCTTTACAATACTATTGAATCACATAAGACACACATGAAAGCCCTCCATCAAGGACAGACACTCTGCCCTGCCTACACAGCAGAGTGAGACTACCTCTCTACGTTCTGCTCAGACTGGTGGGTTGGAGTACGATACTGTAAGACAGAAAGAGAGAGAGAGAGGGAGAGAGAGAGAGCGAGAGGGAGAGGGAGGGAGAGAGGGGGAGAGAGAGAGAGAGAGAGAGAGAGAGAGAGAGAGAGAGAGAGAGAGAGAGAGAGAGAGAGACTTCTGCTCTTCTTCTGCTCAGGTTGGTTGTACTACAATACTGTAGGAGACAGAGTGAAGACAGCAGAAGATGGAGATAGAGGACATGGTGGCTGTAGAGATATATAGATAGATGGTGGGCATTGTTGAAAGCTGATGGGCTCCAAGAAAGCAGAGCAAGAGAGAGAGCAGGGGGAGAAAGAGAGCGAGAGAGAAAGAGAGCGAGAGAGAAAGAGAGAGAGAGAGAGCAGGGGGAGAAAGAGAGAGAGAGCGCAGGAAGAGAAAGACAGAGAGAGAGGGAGCAGGGGAAGAAAGAGAGAGAGAGAGAGCTAGGGGAGAAAAAGAGAGAGAAAGCAGGGAGAGAGAGAGAGAGAGTGAGAGAGAGAGAGAGCGAGAGAGAGAGAGAGAGAGAGAGAGAGAGCAGGGGGAGAAAGTGAGAGAGCAGGGGGAGAAAGAGAGAATGAGAGAGAGAGCAGGGGGAGAAAGAGAGAGAGAGGGAGAGAGCTTTCAGAGTGGAGCTAGATTGGCTGTGGCAGGATAGTGAGGTCCATCACAACAGAAAGCCCAACAGTCAGCAGTTGGACCTTTGGGGCCAAACGAAACAACAACAACAGCAGCCATATTGCTCTCAGGTGCACTGGGCTTCACTCACATCCCTGTGAGATGGCGTTCCTTTCAAACTGACATTATACGAAAGTGGCTTTTGGAATTGACTTTGTAAACTAGTTTTACTGTATATTCAACTAGTTTTACTGTATGTTCAACTAGTTTTACTGTATATTCAACTGGTTTTACTGTATATTCAACTAGTTTTTACTGTATGTTCAACTGGTTTTACTGTATATTCAACTAGTTTTTACTGTATGTTCAACTAGTTTTACTGTATGTTCAACTAGTTTTACTGTATATTCAACTAGTTTTTACTGTATGGTTAACTAGTTTTACTGTATAGTGAACTAGGTTTACTGTATATTCAACTAGTTTTACTGTATATTCAACTAGTTTTACTGTATATTGAACTAGTTATACTGTATATTCAACTAATTTTACTGTATATTCAACTAGTTTTACTGTATGTTCAACTAGTTTTACTGTATATTCAACTAGTTTTACTGTATATTCAGCTAGTTTTACTGTATGTTCAACTAGTTTTACTGTATATTCAACTAGCTGTTACTGTATATTCAACTCATTTTACTGTATGGTCAACTAGTTTTACTGTATATTCAACTCGTTTTACTGTATATTCAACTAGTTTTACTGTATATTCAGCTAGTTTTACTGTATGTTCAACTAGTTTTACTGTATATTCAACTAGCTGTTACTGTATATTCAACTCATTTTACTGTATGGTCAACTAGTTTTACTGTATATTCAACTCGTTTTACTGTATGTTCAACTAGTTTTACTGTATATTCAGCTAGTTTTACTGTATGTTCAACTAGTTTTACTGTATATTCAACTAGCTGTTACTGTATATTCAACTCATTTTACTGTATGGTCAACTAGTTTTACTGTATATTCAACTAGTTTTACTGTATATTCAACTAGTTTTTCCATATATTCAACTAGTTTTACTGTATGTTCAACTAGTTTTACTGTATGTTCAACTAGTTTTACTGTATGGTCAACTAGTTTTACTGTATATTCAACTAGTTTTACTGTATATTCAACTAGTTTTTCTGTATATTCAACTAGTTTTACTGTATGGTCAACTAGTTTTACTGTATATTCAACTAGTTTTACTGTATATTCAACTAGTTTTTCTGTATATTCAACTAGTTTTACTGTATATTCAACTAGTTTTACTATATATTCAACTAGTTTTACTATATATTCAACTAGTTTTACTGTATGTTCAACTAGTTTTACTGTATGCTCAACTTTTGTGTTAATAAAAGGAAAGAGTGATACAGACCAATATTATTATCATCAGTCTGTTTGGATTTTCTTGTAAACACTTGATCACGATCTGTTTTTGCAGATGTTAGATCTTCTGACATGAAAAATAGCTTTCTCATTTTAAATGTTCATTAGCTTCTTTCTTTTTACAGATGTGCTGTGGACATTTTGGCGTGAACTGTCAAGAATACATTTTTCAAATTGCAGTAGAACTGTAGAGACTCATCCAATTAGCTACAGGCGTAGTTGGTGACCTTGCCAAAGATAGACAGGACCTCTGTCCTACTGAGCCTGATCAGTGAGTCAGGGGACGTGGTGCCCTCCATAGCAGCACTGTTGAAACCCCTGCCTGCCATGGGTGCCAGTCTGCCTGCCTGCCAGCCAGCCAGCCTGCCATGGGTGCCGGCCTGCCTGCCGGCCTGCCAGCCAGCCTGCCATGGGTGCCTGCCTGCGAAACTCAAGGGACACCAGAGGTGCTGTAACTGTCCATGGACATAACTTCAAGTTAAATATCCCTCCAGTCCAAACCATCCTTGACATGACTGAAAGCTCTTTCAACGTCAGATCACATATTATATCTCAGAAACAGAATTCCAAATCTGGACCACAGAGCAGTATAATCGTGATATAAATCTTCAATGCTCGGAATGTGTTCTAAAGACACAAAAATGTAAAGTATGCCAAACCTAAACCCAAAAGAGAGTATCTCAAATTAAGAGAACTCATGTATGCCAACATGCATACAGCCTTCTAATTAATGTAGTTAAAGGCAGAGGATGAACCAACCAACCACCATGCTTCTAAACACAGACTAGCGCTCACAAGAAGAGAGGAGATCGTTCAGCATCATACCATGTGACACGGTCTTCAAAGGGAACCAACAGTTCTCTGTAACACAGCATCCTACTTGACCTTTAACCTGGAAGCACTGCAGGCTCTGACCATGTATTCAATGTTTGCTCTGTTCATAACAGGAGATGTGTCTCCAGCACATGGTTTCATGGGTTCAGAGTATACTGGGGTAATGTGTAGAAATTGACCTGGAAGGGACAGTATATTAACTTGGTGTTGAGACAGGACTGGATCTAACAGGCTTAGCATTATGGTCTATTCAGTAGGTTAGATAGCTGACTACAGTACAATAATTGTACTTTCTGCTCCCTCCCTCCTTCCCTCCTTCCTTCCTTCCTTCCCTCCCTTCCTCCCTCCCTTCCTCCCTCCCAGCCTCCCTCCTTCCTTCCCTCCCTCCCTTCCTCCCTCCCTCCCTTCCTCCATCCCAGCCTCCCTCCTTCCTTCCCTCCCTCCCTTCCTCCCTCCCTTCCTCCCTCCCTCCCTCCCAGCCTCCCTCCCTCCCTCCCTCCCTCCCTCCCTCCCTCCCTCCCTCCCTCCCTCCCTCCCTCCTTCCTTCCTTCCTTCCTTCCTTCCTTCCTTCCTTCCTTCCCTCCCAGCCTCCCTCCCTCCTTCCTTCATTCCTTCCTTCCCTCCCAGCCTCCCTCCCTCCCTCCTTCCTTCAGAACCTGGTGCATAGAGTCCCATAGCTCGTTAATGAACTAAACTCTCTGATCTGTCTGCCCTGTGGCCAAACGTTGTCATCCCAATCAGAGTTGATGACAGTACAGTAACAGTTCAGTGAGAGAGCGTTGACGTGAGCTGACACTAACATTATGTTAATATGAGGCTGATGAGCGCTGAGTACTGAGCAGCGGCAGCCAGTAGGATACAGTCAGTGTATGTCTGATGAGGAGCACTAGGCTGATGGGGCACATATTCAGAATGACAGGGAGTCTACTAATAGGAGACAGCAGCTAAGTGGACTAACTTGGAGCTCCGCTGACGCTCCTCCTATAGGTCTCCTGTTAGTTTACTGTAAACCATCCAGCTCCTCCTATAGGTCTCCTGTTAGTTTACTGTAAACCATCCAGCTTCTCCTATAGGTCTCCTGTTAGTTTACTATAAACCATCCAGCTCCTCCTATAGGTCTCCTGTTAGTTTACTGTAAACCATCCAGCGTCTCCTATAGGTCTCCTGTTAGTTTACTGTAAACCATCCAGCTCCTCCTATAGGTCTCCAGTTAGTTTACTGTAAACCATCCAGCTTCTCCTATAGGTCTCCTGTTAGTTTACTGTAAACCATCCAGCTTCTCCTATAGGTCTCCTGTTAGTTTACTGTAAACCATCCAGCTCCTCCTATAGGTCTCCTGTTAGTCTACTGTAAACCATCCAGCTCCTCCTATAGGTCTCCTGTTAATTTACTGTAAACCATCCAGCTATGCTGTTACAGGCCTGAGGAGTTTCTTCATTCATCCTAATGATGATTATTACAGTTATCTGGAAACCTCATGGCTTGGTGTTGGGATGTGGGGTGCTGTGTGATGTTACCATGGCTTGGTGTTGGGATGTGGGGTGCTGTGTGATGTTACCATGGCTTGGTGTTGGGATGTGGGGTGCTGTGTGATGTTACCATGGCTTGGTGTTGGGATGTGGGGTGCTGTGTGATGTTACCATGGCTTGGTGTGTTGGATGTGGGGTGCTGTGTGATGTTACCATGGCTTGGTGTGTTGGGATGTGGGGTGCTGTGTGATGTTACCATGGCTTGGTGTTGGGATGTGGGGTGCTGTGTGATGTTACCATGGCTTGGTGTTGGGATGTGGGGTGCTGTGTGATGTTACCATGGCTTGGTGTTGGGATGTGGGGTGCTGTGTGATGTTACCATGGCTTGGTGTGTTGGGATGTGGGGTGCTGTGTGATGTTACCATGGCTTGGTGTTGGGATGTGGGGTGCTGTGTGATGTCACCATGGCTTGGTGTTGGGATATTGGGGGGGTGCTGTGTGATGTTACCATGGCTTGGTGTTGGGATGTGGGGTGCTGTGTGATGTTACCATGGCTTGGTGTTGGGATGTTGGGGTGCTGTGTGATGTTACCATGGCTTGGTGTTGGGATGTTGGGGTGCTGTGTGATGTTACCATGGCTTGGTGTTGGGATGTTGGGGTGCTGTGTGATGTTACCATGGCTTGGTGTTGGGATGTTGGGGTGCTGTGTGATGTTACCATGGCTTGGTGTTGGGATGTTGGGGTGCTGTGTGATGTTACCATGGCTTGGTGTGTTGGGATGTGGGGTGCTGTGTGATGTTACCATGGCTTGGTGTCGGGATGTGGGGTGCTGTGTGATGTTACCATGGCTTGGTGTTGGGATGTGGGGTGCTGTGTGATGTTACCATGGCTTGGTGTCGGGATGTGGGGTGCTGTGTGATGTTACCATGGCTTGGTGTTGGGATGTGGGGTGCTGTGTGATGTTACCATGGCTTGGTGTCGGGATGTGGGGTGCTGTGTGATGTTACCATGGCTTGGTGTTGGGATGTGGGGTGCTGTGTGATGTTACCATGGCTTGGTGTTGGGATGTGGGGTGCTGTGTGATGTTACCATGGCTTGGTGTTGGGATGTGGGGTGCTGTGTGATGTTACCATGGCTTGGTGTCGGGATGTGGGGTGCTGTGTGATGTTACCATGGCTTGGTGTTGGGATGTTGGGGGGGTGCTGTGTGATGTTACCATGGCTTGGTGTTGGGATGTGGGGTGCTGTGTGATGTTACCATGGCTTGGTGTTGGGATGTGGGGTGCTGTGTGATGTTACCATGGCTTGGTGTTGGGATGTTGGGGTGCTGTGTGATGTCACCATGGCTTGGTGTTGGGATGTGGGGTGCTGTGTGATGTTACCATGGCTTGGTGTTGGGATGTTGGGGTGCTGTGTGATGTCACCATGGCTTGGTGTTGGGATGTGGGGTGCTGTGCGATGTCACCTGGCTGTTTCAGACCCTCTTACCATTGTTCCACAGCCCCCTGTGGTCCGTGTAAGTCACTTTCAAGCAGGATGCTGATCACCAGAGCATGATGCTACAACCAAAGAGACAGATTGAAGCACACATCAATATCTGTTGAGATCAGTGTATCAGTATAGCCTCTCATGTACAGTAGCAGTTGCAACCCTGATCCACTGTCCAGCATCATAAAGCTATTAGTTACACTATGTTATCTACACACTGTCAAAGCACGCTTTGATAAATGAATCATATTAGTAATAATTGTATTAACCTCACATGTATATTTGATCTAGTGTCTGTTGTGTGCGATCCATACAGGCCACACCGCTTGGTTTGTTTCAGCTGTTCATGTTGGAATGATAGTGACAGATATTTTTCGAAAGTTTGGTGTGACGACCAAAGACCTTTAGGCACTGGGTTTTAATAGCGTCCTCACACCCCCTTCCTCTCACTCCCTCACCCCAATCACAACATCACAGTTATGAGACCACCTCACCCCAATCACACCATTACAGTTATGAGACCACCTCACCCCAATCACACCATTACAGTTGAGAACACCTCACCCCAATCACAACATTACAGTTATGAGATCACCTCACCCCCAATCACAACATTACAGCTATGAGACCACCTCACCCCAATCACAACATTACAGTTATGAGACCACCTCACCCCCAATCACAACATTACAGCTATGAGACCACCTCACCCCAATCACAACATTACAGTTATGAGACCACCACCCCAATCACACCATTACAGTTATGAGACCACCTCACCCCCAATCACAACATTACAGTTATGAGACCACCTCACCCCAATCACAACATTACAGTTATGAGACCACCTCACCCCAATCACACCATGTTACTGTTATGAGACCACCTCACCCCAATCACACCATTACAGTTATGAGACCACCTCACCCCAATCACACCATTACAGTTATGAGACCACCACCCCAATCACACCATTACAGCTATGAGACCACCTCACCCCAATCACACCATTACAGTTACAAGACCACCTTTTCACCTCTTGTACATGCATATGGCATTGCCACCCTTTCTCTCCTATAGCAGATATGCCAAAGCCCATAAGCCTGTATAGTGTTTAATGTGACATGAGGGTACATGTTAGAGAGGCTATGTGAATCCTGACACCAGGGAAACCCTAGCACACCCTGTTTGGGGTTAAAAGAGGAATTGAATGTGTGTCTGGGAGGGGTATGTGTTTGGGTTAGAAGAGGAATTGAATGTGTGTCTGGGAGCGGTATGTGTTTGGGGTTAAAAGAGGAAGTGAATGTGTGTCTGGGAGCGGTATGTGTTTGGGGTTAAAAGAGGAATTGAATGTGTGTCTGGGAGCGGTATGTGTTTGGGGTTAAAAGAGGAATTGAATGTGTGTCTGGGAGCGGTATGTGTTTGGGTTTAAAAGAGGAAGTGAATGTGTGTCTGGGAGCGGTATGTGTTTGGGGTTAAAAGAGGAAGTGAATGTGTGTCTGGGAGCGGTATGTGTTTGGGGTTAAAAGAGGAAGTAAAATAAATGTGAGGTCTTTCGCTCTGGAAGCTTTATACAACAAAGATAATTGAAAGGCTACATTTTGGTTTTCTCATTTACCGAGAAACCAAGAAGTGAACTTTGAGAATCTTCAACATAACCTCCTGCTTTGCAGTAAAATTACTGAGAAAACAGAGGCAGATGTTTCACCAATATTGCACTGCTTAGGCAACCCATTTTGGGGGGAAATCAGATTGGTTGAAAAATGTGTTCAACTGGAAGAATCATATTGATTGGCCCCCCAGTGCACCTTGGAGTCAGGAATTGGCTTCTGGCTCAATCAATAATCTGGACCACCTTCCAGGGGTCTGTCAATCAATACATGGTTTTCTTCCCCCAGCCCCTGATCAACGTGTGAACCCACTGGCCATTATTGATAAGGACCCCAGTCTGAGTGGCGTGCACCAAATCCAGCACACGTCCTGGAGAGAACCCATACCGTAGCAGTGCTCCAATCCACAACACACACACACACACACACACACACACACACACACACACACACACGCAAACAAACACACACACACACATACACACACAAACACACACACACACACACACGCAAACAAACACACACACACACATACACACACAAACACACACACACACACACACACACACACACACACAAACACACACACACACACCGCTCCAATCAAACTCCAACTTCAATCTCTCTGGGGTGGAAGCCAGAGGAGATCAGTGTTGTGATGAAAACAGGTGACTGTCATGGCCATGATCTCCTCTCCTGCAGGCTGGAATGGGACAACAAACTAATCCTCAAATCCCACAGTCCAATATCCTCTCATGGACGGATAGTGGTGGACCAGGTTTGGACCTGATCAGGATACCTGATTTACCGTTCAGTAGATCCAATTCAATGAGGACTTTTAAGAAGGAAAGAAAGATTATCCAACCCTCTCAGACTTCAACTGCCCAAAGAAGATAAGAGTCAAACAATTATTTTCTACTTATTTCAACATAAATATTTCCTTTCTTATTTGAAACATATTCAGAAATGTATGAAGCTTATCTGTTTGTTTCATGTCTGCAGTACTGGTTCTATCAGAGCTCTGAGAGTTAGAGAGGAACCACCCTCGGAACAGACGCCTGCACCACACAAACAGTCTGGAGAGATGACACATGGGAGAGCTGGGCCACTGGCCTTCTCCTCCTCCTAATCCTACACCCCCCCCCCCCCCCCCCCCCTCATCTCTCCCTCATCCCCCTCTCCTCCACCTGTCCTCCCCTGGAGCAGGGACCTCAGAGTGGCAGGCCAGATGTGAGTGGTGAATAGGTTCTGACAGGCTGCTTTGCGCTCCCTCACGGCAGGGCTGTAATGGTGACAAACTGGAGGGTGGCAACATAATGTGTTGTAGGGAAGACTGAAGGACAGACAGTATGAAACACAGGACACTCATCCATTATTGTCATGTTAGCAGTTTGAAAGGTGATAAAGAGGAAGTAGAATGTGTACAGTAGAATCTGTGAATCTGTAGTTGACATCAGCAACAATAATCCTAATGAGAACATGAAGGCAACCTGTGACCTGAACTGCTGCAGCACGTATAGGCTCTGCTGGGAAATCATTTCTCTAATAGCAGATTGTGACTCCTTTACAATACTATTGAATCACATAAGACACACATGAAAGCCCTCCATCAAGGACAGACACTCTGCCCTGCCTACACAGCAGAGTGAGACTACCTCTCTACGTTCTGCTCAGACTGGTGGGTTGGAGTACGATACTGTAAGACAGAAAGAGAGAGAGAGAGGGAGAGAGAGAGAGCGAGAGGGAGAGGGAGGGAGAGAGGGGGAGAGAGAGAGAGAGAGAGAGAGAGAGAGAGAGAGAGAGAGAGAGAGAGAGAGAGACTTCTGCTCTTCTTCTGCTCAGGTTGGTTGTACTACAATACTGTAGGAGACAGAGTGAAGACAGCAGAAGATGGAGATAGAGGACATGGTGGCTGTAGAGATATATAGATAGATGGTGGGCATTGTTGAAAGCTGATGGGCTCCAAGAAAGCAGAGCAAGAGAGAGAGCAGGGGGAGAAAGAGAGCGAGAGAGAAAGAGAGCGAGAGAGAAAGAGAGAGAGAGAGAGCAGGGGGAGAAAGAGAGAGAGAGCGCAGGAAGAGAGAGAGAGAGAGTGAGAGAGAGAGAGAGCGAGAGAGAGAGAGAGAGAGAGAGAGAGAGCAGGGGGAGAAAGTGAGAGAGCAGGGGGAGAAAGAGAGAATGAGAGAGAGAGCAGGGGGAGAAAGAGAGAGAGAGGGAGAGAGCTTTCAGAGTGGAGCTAGATTGGCTGTGGCAGGATAGTGAGGTCCATCACAACAGAAAGCCCAACAGTCAGCAGTTGGACCTTTGGGGCCAAACGAAACAACAACAACAGCAGCCATATTGCTCTCAGGTGCACTGGGCTTCACTCACATCCCTGTGAGATGGCGTTCCTTTCAAACTGACATTATACGAAAGTGGCTTTTGGAATTGACTTTGTAAACTAGTTTTACTGTATATTCAACTAGTTTTACTGTATGTTCAACTAGTTTTACTGTATATTCAACTGGTTTTACTGTATATTCAACTAGTTTTTACTGTATGTTCAACTGGTTTTACTGTATATTCAACTAGTTTTTACTGTATGTTCAACTAGTTTTACTGTATGTTCAACTAGTTTTACTGTATATTCAACTAGTTTTTACTGTATGGTTAACTAGTTTTACTGTATAGTGAACTAGGTTTACTGTATATTCAACTAGTTTTACTGTATATTCAACTAGTTTTACTGTATATTGAACTAGTTATACTGTATATTCAACTAATTTTACTGTATATTCAACTAGTTTTACTGTATGTTCAACTAGTTTTACTGTATATTCAACTAGTTTTACTGTATATTCAGCTAGTTTTACTGTATGTTCAACTAGTTTTACTGTATATTCAACTAGCTGTTACTGTATATTCAACTCATTTTACTGTATGGTCAACTAGTTTTACTGTATATTCAACTCGTTTTACTGTATATTCAACTAGTTTTACTGTATATTCAGCTAGTTTTACTGTATGTTCAACTAGTTTTACTGTATATTCAACTAGCTGTTACTGTATATTCAACTCATTTTACTGTATGGTCAACTAGTTTTACTGTATATTCAACTCGTTTTACTGTATGTTCAACTAGTTTTACTGTATATTCAGCTAGTTTTACTGTATGTTCAACTAGTTTTACTGTATATTCAACTAGCTGTTACTGTATATTCAACTCATTTTACTGTATGGTCAACTAGTTTTACTGTATATTCAACTAGTTTTACTGTATATTCAACTAGTTTTTCTGTATATTCAACTAGTTTTACTGTATGTTCAACTAGTTTTACTGTATGTTCAACTAGTTTTACTGTATGGTCAACTAGTTTTACTGTATATTCAACTAGTTTTACTGTATATTCAACTAGTTTTTCTGTATATTCAACTAGTTTTACTGTATGGTCAACTAGTTTTACTGTATATTCAACTAGTTTTACTGTATATTCAACTAGTTTTTCTGTATATTCAACTAGTTTTACTGTATATTCAACTAGTTTTACTATATATTCAACTAGTTTTACTATATATTCAACTAGTTTTACTGTATGTTCAACTAGTTTTACTGTATGCTCAACTTTTGTGTTAATAAAAGGAAAGAGTGATACAGACCAATATTATTATCATCAGTCTGTTTGGATTTTCTTGTAAACACTTGATCACGATCTGTTTTTGCAGATGTTAGATCTTCTGACATGAAAAATAGCTTTCTCATTTTAAATGTTCATTAGCTTCTTTCTTTTTACAGATGTGCTGTGGACATTTTGGCGTGAACTGTCAAGAATACATTTTTCAAATTGCAGTAGAACTGTAGAGACTCATCCAATTAGCTACAGGCGTAGTTGGTGACCTTGCCAAAGATAGACAGGACCTCTGTCCTACTGAGCCTGATCAGTGAGTCAGGGGACGTGGTGCCCTCCATAGCAGCACTGTTGAAACCCCTGCCTGCCATGGGTGCCAGTCTGCCTGCCTGCCAGCCAGCCAGCCTGCCATGGGTGCCGGCCTGCCTGCCGGCCTGCCAGCCAGCCTGCCATGGGTGCCTGCCTGCGAAACTCAAGGGACACCAGAGGTGCTGTAACTGTCCATGGACATAACTTCAAGTTAAATATCCCTCCAGTCCAAACCATCCTTGACATGACTGAAAGCTCTTTCAACGTCAGATCACATATTATATCTCAGAAACAGAATTCCAAATCTGGACCACAGAACAGTATAATCGTGATATAAATCTTCAATGCTCGGAATGTGTTCTAAAGACACAAAAATGTAAAGTATGCCAAACCTAAACCCAAAAGAGAGTATCTCAAATTAAGAGAACTCATGTATGCCAACATGCATACAGCCTTCTAATTAATGTAGTTAAAGGCAGAGGATGAACCAACCAACCACCATGCTTCTAAACACAGACTAGCGCTCACAAGAAGAGAGGAGATCGTTCAGCATCATACCATGTGACACGGTCTTCAAAGGGAACCAACAGTTCTCTGTAACACAGCATCCTACTTGACCTTTAACCTGGAAGCACTGCAGGCTCTGACCATGTATTCAATGTTTGCTCTGTTCATAACAGGAGATGTGTCTCCAGCACATGGTTTCATGGGTTCAGAGTATACTGGGGTAATGTGTAGAAATTGACCTGGAAGGGACAGTATATTAACTTGGTGTTGAGACAGGACTGGATCTAACAGGCTTAGCATTATGGTCTATTCAGTAGGTTAGATAGCTGACTACAGTACAATAATTGTACTTTCTGCTCCCTCCCTCCTTCCCTCCTTCCTTCCTTCCTTCCCTCCCTTCCTCCCTCCCTTCCTCCCTCCCAGCCTCCCTCCTTCCTTCCCTCCCTCCCTTCCTCCCTCCCTCCCTTCCTCCATCCCAGCCTCCCTCCTTCCTTCCCTCCCTCCCTTCCTCCCTCCCTACCTCCCTCCCTCCCTCCCTGCCTCCCTCCCTCCCTCCCTCCCTCCCTCCCTCCCTCCCTCCCTCCCTCCCTCCCTCCCTCCCTCCCTCCCTCCTTCCTTCCTTCCTTCCTTCCTTCCTTCCTTCCTTCCTTCCCTCCCAGCCTCCCTCCCTCCTTCCTTCATTCCTTCCTTCCCTCCCAGCCTCCCTCCCTCCCTCCTTCCTTCAGAACCTGGTGCATAGAGTCCCATAGCTCGTTAATGAACTAAACTCTCTGATCTGTCTGCCCTGTGGCCAAACGTTGTCATCCCAATCAGAGTTGATGACAGTACAGTAACAGTTCAGTGAGAGAGCGTTGACGTGAGCTGACACTAACATTATGTTAATATGAGGCTGATGAGCGCTGAGTACTGAGCAGCGGCAGCCAGTAGGATACAGTCAGTGTATGTCTGATGAGGAGCACTAGGCTGATGGGGCACATATTCAGAATGACAGGGAGTCTACTAATAGGAGACAGCAGCTAAGTGGACTAACTTGGAGCTCCGCTGACGCTCCTCCTATAGGTCTCCTGTTAGTTTACTGTAAACCATCCAGCTCCTCCTATAGGTCTCCTGTTAGTTTACTGTAAACCATCCAGCTTCTCCTATAGGTCTCCTGTTAGTTTACTATAAACCATCCAGCTCCTCCTATAGGTCTCCTGTTAGTTTACTGTAAACCATCCAGCGTCTCCTATAGGTCTCCTGTTAGTTTACTGTAAACCATCCAGCTCCTCCTATAGGTCTCCAGTTAGTTTACTGTAAACCATCCAGCTTCTCCTATAGGTCTCCTGTTAGTTTACTGTAAACCATCCAGCTTCTCCTATAGGTCTCCTGTTAGTTTACTGTAAACCATCCAGCTCCTCCTATAGGTCTCCTGTTAGTCTACTGTAAACCATCCAGCTCCTCCTATAGGTCTCCTGTTAATTTACTGTAAACCATCCAGCTATGCTGTTACAGGCCTGAGGAGTTTCTTCATTCATCCTAATGATGATTATTACAGTTATCTGGAAACCTCATGGCTTGGTGTTGGGATGTGGGGTGCTGTGTGATGTTACCATGGCTTGGTGTTGGGATGTGGGGTGCTGTGTGATGTTACCATGGCTTGGTGTTGGGATGTGGGGTGCTGTGTGATGTTACCATGGCTTGGTGTTGGGATGTGGGGTGCTGTGTGATGTTACCATGGCTTGGTGTGTTGGATGTGGGGTGCTGTGTGATGTTACCATGGCTTGGTGTGTTGGGATGTGGGGTGCTGTGTGATGTTACCATGGCTTGGTGTTGGGATGTGGGGTGCTGTGTGATGTTACCATGGCTTGGTGTTGGGATGTGGGGTGCTGTGTGATGTTACCATGGCTTGGTGTTGGGATGTGGGGTGCTGTGTGATGTTACCATGGCTTGGTGTGTTGGGATGTGGGGTGCTGTGTGATGTTACCATGGCTTGGTGTTGGGATGTGGGGTGCTGTGTGATGTCACCATGGCTTGGTGTTGGGATGTTGGGGGGGTGCTGTGTGATGTTACCATGGCTTGGTGTTGGGATGTGGGGTGCTGTGTGATGTTACCATGGCTTGGTGTTGGGATGTTGGGGTGCTGTGTGATGTTACCATGGCTTGGTGTTGGGATGTTGGGGTGCTGTGTGATGTTACCATGGCTTGGTGTTGGGATGTTGGGGTGCTGTGTGATGTTACCATGGCTTGGTGTTGGGATGTTGGGGTGCTGTGTGATGTTACCATGGCTTGGTGTTGGGATGTTGGGGTGCTGTGTGATGTTACCATGGCTTGGTGTGTTGGGATGTGGGGTGCTGTGTGATGTTACCATGGCTTGGTGTCGGGATGTGGGGTGCTGTGTGATGTTACCATGGCTTGGTGTTGGGATGTGGGGTGCTGTGTGATGTTACCATGGCTTGGTGTCGGGATGTGGGGTGCTGTGTGATGTTACCATGGCTTGGTGTTGGGATGTGGGGTGCTGTGTGATGTTACCATGGCTTGGTGTCGGGATGTGGGGTGCTGTGTGATGTTACCATGGCTTGGTGTTGGGATGTGGGGTGCTGTGTGATGTTACCATGGCTTGGTGTTGGGATGTGGGGTGCTGTGTGATGTTACCATGGCTTGGTGTTGGGATGTGGGGTGCTGTGTGATGTTACCATGGCTTGGTGTCGGGATGTGGGGTGCTGTGTGATGTTACCATGGCTTGGTGTTGGGATGTTGGGGGGGTGCTGTGTGATGTTACCATGGCTTGGTGTTGGGATGTGGGGTGCTGTGTGATGTTACCATGGCTTGGTGTTGGGATGTGGGGTGCTGTGTGATGTTACCATGGCTTGGTGTTGGGATGTTGGGGTGCTGTGTGATGTCACCATGGCTTGGTGTTGGGATGTGGGGTGCTGTGTGATGTTACCATGGCTTGGTGTTGGGATGTTGGGGTGCTGTGTGATGTCACCATGGCTTGGTGTTGGGATGTGGGGTGCTGTGCGATGTCACCTGGCTGTTTCAGACCTTCTTACCATTGTTCCACAGCCCCCTGTGGTCCGTGTAAGTCACTTTCAAGCAGGATGCTGATCACCAGAGCATGATGCTACAACCAAAGAGACAGATTGAAGCACACATCAATATCTGTTGAGATCAGTGTATCAGTATAGCCTCTCATGTACAGTAGCAGTTGCAACCCTGATCCACTGTCCAGCATCATAAAGCTATTAGTTACACTATGTTATCTACACACTGTCAAAGCACGCTTTGATAAATGAATCATATTAGTAATAATTGTATTAACCTCACATGTATATTTGATCTAGTGTCTGTTGTGTGCGATCCATACAGGCCACACCGCTTGGTTTGTTTCAGCTGTTCATGTTGGAATGATAGTGACAGATATTTTTCGAAAGTTTGGTGTGACGACCAAAGACCTTTAGGCACTGGGTTTTAATAGCGTCCTCACACCCCCTTCCTCTCACTCCCTCACCCCAATCACAACATCACAGTTATGAGACCACCTCACCCCAATCACACCATTACAGTTATGAGACCACCTCACCCCAATCACACCATTACAGTTGAGAACACCTCACCCCAATCACAACATTACAGTTATGAGATCACCTCACCCCCAATCACAACATTACAGCTATGAGACCACCTCACCCCAATCACAACATTACAGTTATGAGACCACCTCACCCCCAATCACAACATTACAGCTATGAGACCACCTCACCCCAATCACAACATTACAGTTATGAGACCACCACCCCAATCACACCATTACAGTTATGAGACCACCTCACCCCCAATCACAACATTACAGTTATGAGACCACCTCACCCCAATCACAACATTACAGTTATGAGACCACCTCACCCCAATCACACCATGTTACTGTTATGAGACCACCTCACCCCAATCACACCATTACAGTTATGAGACCACCTCACCCCAATCACACCATTACAGTTATGAGACCACCACCCCAATCACACCATTACAGCTATGAGACCACCTCACCCCAATCACACCATTACAGTTACAAGACCACCTTTTCACCTCTTGTACATGCATATGGCATTGCCACCCTTTCTCTCCTATAGCAGATATGCCAAAGCCCATAAGCCTGTATAGTGTTTAATGTGACATGAGGGTACATGTTAGAGAGGCTATGTGAATCCTGACACCAGGGAAACCCTAGCACACCCTCAGTGCATGCTGCAGTCATAATGATACTCTCCTCCGCCATTCAGCCCTGAGGAACATTACATTAGATTAGACTTTCACTCCTCTTACAGCTATCATGTTGCATTCTGCATTGTTAGCAGATAGGACAATAGGAGTGAAACTAATTTAGTTAATAATATGTTTTTATTTTCTTCATAAAAATAAAGGAAAAGGAGGTATATTAACAGTTGAACCTAGTTTATGGGAATTCTGCACTCAGTGAAGCATGTAGTTTATTTTAATATCAGTATGATTTAGGGTTGAGCGGTAACCACTTAACTTATAGAGATATAAGCAGTGGCATAGCAGGCACCCCTGGTATTGAAAATCATACCATCGGTATTTCAAAGTATCCCGGTATAAACGTATAAACGGTATACGGTATAAACGGTATACGGTATAAACGGTATAAACGGTATAAACGGTATGTGGTATACGGTATAAACGGTATAAACGGTATACGGTATAAACGGTATAAACGGTATACGGTATAAACGGTATACGGTATACGGTATAAACGGTATAAACGGTATAAACGGTATAAACGGTATACGGTATAAACGGTATAAACGGTATAAACGGTATAAACGGTATAAACGGTATAAACGGTATACGGTATAACCGGTATAAACGGTATACGGTATAAACGGTATACGGTATAAACGGTATAAACGGTATAAACGGTATAAACGGTATAAACGGTATAAACGGTATACGGTATAAACGGTATAAACGGTATAAACGGTATACGGTATAAACGGTATAAACGGTATAAACGGTATAAACAGTATAAACGGTATAAACGGTATAAACGGTATAAACGGTATAAACGGTATAAACGGTATAAACAGTATAAACGGTATAAACGGTATAAACGGTATAAACAGTATAAACGGTATATCGCCCAACCATAGTATTATTAATTGATGTTGTATTTATTTTATGTCCGCTGTGTTTGTCCTTTGCATGGCCTCTCCAGAAGTAGATATGTGATGTCCTCTTTAGCTGACCCTCTATCTACCCAGAAACCTCAGCTGTGACAATCTCTCTAGCTGACCATCTATCTACCCAGAAACCTCAGCTGTGACAATCTCTCTAGCTGACCCTCTATCTACCGAGAAACCTCAGCTGTGACAATCTCTCTAGCTGACCCTCTATCTACCCAGAAACCTCAGCTGTGACAATCTCTCTAGCTGACCCTCTATCTACCCAGAAACCTCAGCTGTGACAATCTCTCTAGCTGACCCTCTATCTACCGAGAAACCTCAGCTGTGACAATCTCTCTAGCTGACCCTCTATCTACCCAGAAACCTCAGCTGTGACAATCTCTATAGCTGACCCTCTATCTACCCAGAAACCTCAGCTGTGACAATCTCTCTAGCTGACCCTCTATCTACCCAGAGATCTCAGCTGTGAAAATCTCTCTAGCTGACCATCTCTCTACGCAGAAATCTCAGCTGTGACTATCTCTCTAGCTGACCCTCTATCTACCCAGAAACCTCAGCTGTGACAACCTAAGGCTGGTCAACACAAATATTTAACCCCATGACTCATCCACTTGGCCAGGCTCCCTTGGTGTCGATGTCAGGTGTGTGTGTGTGTGTAGCTGATTGTTTACTAGGAGATCCCAATCTCGTGGTTTGAGAGTCACCTGCATGTTGAAGCCAGTAACCATCAGTAAGCACATCCAGGATGTTATTCTCTCAAACACATTTCACGAGCATATTCTAGGTGAATTAGATGCAGGAGCTCTTACTGTTTTGACAGGATGACAAGTTGGCCCGCATCGGAAGGAAACCGCTCTCCTCCAGGTGACTATGCACCGAAGAGCTTTAGAAATCAAAGAAGTAGAACAAAGAGTTGGGAGATGTTCTGTAGAAGGCTGCTTACTGTATCTCAGGGCCATGGGCCAATCAGGAGCTAAGAAGACTAGGGGTTGCTGGGGAAACTGCTGAGCTGGTATTGTGCACTCTGGCCCCTAGCTAGCTGGCTCACTACATTTATATATACTGACAGCAGTGTTTTGTTGAAAAGAAATCCCAAACTACAAAGACAGTATATACTGTACCTTACTACTAAGAGTTTATACTCACATATTTGGTTTATTCACAGACCTACTAAGGATATGAAATACAGCTGGTTTATTGACAGGCCTACTAAGGACATGAAATACAGCTGGTTTATTCACAGGCCTACTAAGGACATGAAATACAGCTGGTTTATTCACAGGCCTACTAAGGATAAGAGATACAGCTGGTTTATTCACAGGCCTACTAAGGATATGAGATACAGCTGGTTTATTCACAGGCCTACTAAGGACATGAGATACAGCTGGTTTATTCACAGGCCTACTAAGGATATGGGATACAGCTGATTTATTCACAGGCCTACTAAGGACATGAAATACAGCTGGTTTATTCGCAGGCCTACTAAGGACATGAAATACAGCTGGTTTATTAACAGGCCTACTAAGGATATGAAATACAGCTGGTTTATTCACAGGCCTACTAAGGATATGAAATACAGCTGGTTTATTCACAGGCCTACTAAGGACATGAAATACAGCTGGTTTATTCACAGGTCTACTAAGGATATGAAATACAGCTGGTTTATTCACAGGCCTACTAAGGATATGAAATACAGCTGGTTTATTCACAGGCCTACTAAGGACATGAGATACAGCTGGTTTATTGACAGGCCTACTAAGGATAAGAGATACAGCTGGTTTATTAACAGGCCTACTAAGGATATGAGATACAGCTGGTTTATTCACAGGCCTACTAAGGATATGAAATACAGCTGGTTTATTCACAGGCCTACTAAGGATATGAAATACAGCTGGTTTATTCACAGGCCTACTAAGGACATGAAATACAGCTGGTTTATTGTTTCTTCTTGATATTAGGCAGTGGGCAGAACAGAAGTCAGATAACCTCCATTGTGATGCATGTCCTATCCACACCTAAACACTACAACCACACCTAAACACTACAACCACACCTAAACACTACAACCACACCTAAACATTGCAACCACACCTAAACACTACAACCACACCTAAACACTACAACCACACCTAAACACTACAGCTACACCTAAACACTACAACCACACATAAGCACTACAACCACACCTAAACACTACAGCCTAAAACCCTGAGTTGTAAACATTCCATCTGAAGCAGGCACATCCAGCTGAGAAAGCAAAGCTCAGGATTCAGAGATGGTAGTGGGCGAGTTAGGGGACAGATGGCAAGACATTACACATGGTTTGAGTCAGTCAGCTGTAGCTAGCTGCAACACGACGAGAGAGAGAGAGAGAGAGAGAGAGAGAGAGAGAGAGAGAGAGAGAGAGAGAGAGAGAGAGAGAAAGAGAGAGAGAGAGAGAGAGCGAGAGAGAGAGAGAGAGAGAGAGAGAGAGAGAGAGAGAGAGAGAGAGAGAGAGAGAGAGAGAGAGAGAGAGAGAGAGAGAGAGAGAGAGAGAGAGAGAGAGAGAAAAGGCTGTGTAAAGGGGTGGGTAAAAGCTCCTTCTCTGTGGTGCTGTGAAAAAGGTTGATCATCCTCCACGTTTCTGTGTGTTTCCAAAGACAGATGGGGTTTAGAACACAACACATTCTAGAGGTCTATGATGTTCCGCAGCGTTTCAACCATTATGGCCCTATTGAGTGTACCCATGACTGTACTGTCAAATGGATATGCCCGTTCTAATTCTATTTCTCAGCCCTGAAACTAAATCACTTTAGGTATTTGCCTGAAGCAGATAGAATGAACAGAATACAATGCCCCAGTGTAAGATGGAATGTTTAATGACAACACACAAGGAGGATGAAATGGGCAAAGAAAAGAGCTGATTCTTGGCACGGCCTATCAGACAGCTTGACAGCACAGCAATAAACCTTCGGCCTGACTCATAACTTTGTCTGCGTAGGATTCTGAAGGCCACCTCATTGCTAAGGCTACTGTGAAAGCACTTTGTGCTGAAGTAAAAATGACTTTTGAAAATCATTAATAGCAGAGAATCAAACCTTGATGTAATTTTCATGGAGTCACAGTGAATATGCGCAATTGCCTATACTGCATCATTTTTAGCCCTTCCCCCTGAAAACTTGTATATAAGTTCTTCAGTAGGTGTTCTGCATGTTTGTTGGTTAGAGAGCAGCCCTGTCCCTGTGGGACCCCCTCCAGACTCCAGAGTGCATGCCATGCCAATATAATGTAGTGTTTGGAGTGGTGCTGAGAGTGGTGCTGTACTATTCTTTATGTATCCCAGGGAAACACTCTGACAGGCAGGCTGAGTCCTCCAGATGCCTCCCTGCATAACCATTCCACTGCATCTGCACATGAGAGAGAGAGAGAGAGAGAGAGAGAGAGAGAGAGAGAGAGAGAGAGAGAGAGAGAGAGAGAGAGAGAGAGAGAGAGAGAGAACTCACACACACATTGATAAGCACACACCAGTCACATGAACACACGCAGAGAAAAAGAGAGGGAGAGGGACAGGGAGAGGGACAGGGAGAGAGAGAAAGACAGGTGGAAGAGAAAGAGAGAGACCTCCTCCAGCACTAAAGCCCTGGAGCAAAAGTCCCATAACTCCCCACTCCACTTCCTCTCAGCTCTGTGAAAGTGTCACTCAGTGTGTCAACCCTCCCGGCCACAGGGGACCTGACAGTGACAGGCTCTCTGAAAGGCCGTGTTAATACCCTCGTCGAATGTTCCCCCTTGTCCCAACTGACCCTAGCTAGCTCTCAGCTCTGTCGTGGTCATCAGATTCAGAATTCAGGGCTCAGTTGGTAAGAGTGTGGTGCTAGCAATGGCAAGGTTGTGGGTTCAATTCCCACATGGATCACATACACATTCTATAAATGTACAGTATGCACTCAGGGTACTTTGAGTCAGTTTAGATGAAAGAGTCTGCTCAGGGGAAAATACATTAACTCTTCACATCCAGCTTCTCTCTGTCTACTGGTGGTGGAAGGTCAGTCCACAATAGAGTAGGCTGTATGGTTATATCATTGGCAGCAAAGGCCTTCTGATTGTATGATAATGTATTATAAAGAGGGAGGCTGCAATAATACATCTCTATGGGAGGTCAAGCCTATAGCTCAGTGGGAGACGGATGGATGGTGAATGGAGTCACTGATTATAATTATTTCCAATACCCTAAAAGATATGCCGTAGTTGTCAAGTAGTATATTACTACAGAGGTCTAGTAATCAGTAGACTACTTTTTTTTGTGATTATAGCTATCACAATTTCAACAAGGTTATTTTATTTAACAGCAGTCGACCTAGGTGGGCTTTTTTAATGACTTTTCCTGATTCGTGTAGATATGCTGCCATCTGACGGACATCCTCTAATAACACGTACAATCAAAAAGCTCGGTTTGTCCCTCGTCGTATACTGTCCTCAAGTCATGTGAACTCGCATACGTGCGGACGTGCTGCAGCGTACATAGTCGTCTGATTAGGTAAGAACGTTATGTTCCTTTACATAAACAGCACACATTCACTCGAATATTTCAGGAACTTAACGCATATCATCGTGTTGTAATGGTGTATGTTTACATTGAAATGTAACTTTGAAAACTATGAAATTGTCATCTCAAACTTACGTCTGTCGCGAACGAGAAGTGAGAGTGCAGCCGATCAAAACAAACAAGACTGGACTTGTATGTCAGCTCTTTTAGCTACCAAGCTAATTAGCATAGCTAGGCTGTCTGTCATTGCCAGTTGTCAACAACAACAACTCTAGTTAGCTGTATCGAATACGTATGTATCATCTTGTTTTTGTCCCTTTTAACTTGCTAGATAGTCAAACGCATGGCAGTAAACAACAATATGACGCAATCGCTAAGGCAACACTCATAGTATATAACCGTGCAAGCTAACTTGCAATATCAAGTTTACGTTTGATCAATTCAATTATATTTCCCAACTGTCTGCTGTATTCTGTCTGTGCTGCATGGGTTATTAGCTGTCCTATTATGTAATGTCACACATGTAGTATTCATCTTCTTTCCACATCTTCAGGTGTGAAACTAGTGACAGAGGGCCACCGGGATGACTAGTGTAAGTACTAAACCTTTACATTACAACATATAATAGACGGTAATGTAATCGTATTGTGCTATAATACTGTAGCTAGGGTGCTTGACGCTTTTCCTCTGATTGATTTGATTAATAACCGTGTAGGTGCTGTGTGGCCGAGCCCGGCTGGTGATGACCCAGTCGTCACGGCGTCAGGCCCTAGCTGCGCTCAGGGTGGGCTGGATACGAACCTTCTCAGCTGCTGGTTCTGATGAGCCTTATTTTGTCGTGTCACGTGGGGACTCAGACTCAGGTAGGCTACTGCTATATGGACCACAACACTGGGTCATTTCTTATTTCTTATAACTGTGACCGTATTTTGGCCTGTGCGTTTTTGAGTTATGAATTGTAATTACAGTGAGTTCGGAAAGTATTCAGACCCCTTCCCATTTCCCACGTTTTGTTACGTTACAGACTTATTCTAAAATGTATTATATATATTTTTATATCCCTCATTACTCTACACACCACCCAATCATGACAAAGCAAAAACAGGTTATATTCTTTCGGTGCAAATTCATAAAAAAAATTCAAACAGAAATACCATATTTACATAAGTTTTCCAACCCTTTTCTATGAGACTTGAAATTGAGCTCAAGTTCATCCTGTTTCCACTGATCATCCTTGAGATGTTTCTACAACTTGACTGGAGTCTACCGGTGGTAAATTCAATTGGTTGGACATGATTTGGAAAGGCACACACCTGTCTATATAAGGTCCCACAGTTGAGGTGACCAAGAACCCAATGGTCACTCTGAGCTCCAGATTTCCATTGTGGAGATGGGAGAACCTTCCAGAAGGACAACCATCTCTGCAGCACTCCACCAATCAGGCCTTTATGGTAGAGTGGCCAGATGGCAGCCACTCCTGAGTAAAAGGTGCATGACAGCGTGTTTGGAGTTTGTCAAAAGGCACCTAAAGGACTCTCAGACCATGAGAAACAAGATTCCCCTTTCTGATGAAACCAAGATTAAACTATTTGGCCCTGTGGGGATGTTTTTCAGTGGCAAGGACTGGGAAACTTTCGAGGGAAAGATGAACGGAGAAAAGTACAGAGAGATCCTTGATGAAAACTTTCTCAAGAACATTCAGGACCTCAAACTGGGGTGAAGTTTCACCTTCATACAGGACAACAACCCTTAGCACACAGCAAGACAATGCAGGAGTGGCTTCGGGACATGTCTCTGAATGTCCTTGAGTGGCCCGGACATGAACCCGATCGAACATCTCTGGAGAGACCTGAAAATAGCTGTTCAGTGACGCTCCCCATCTAACCCGATAGACCTTGAGAGGATCTGCAGAGAAAATAGGATGAACTCCCCAATTACAGGTGTGCCAAGCTTGTAGCGTCATACCCAAGAAGACTCGAGGCTGTAATTGCTGCCAAAGGTGCTTCAGCAAAGTACTGAGTAACGGGTCTGAACACTTTTATAAATGTGATATTTCCGTTTTTTATTTTTTATTCATTTGCAAAAAATACAAAATGTTTTTGCTTTGTCATTATGGGGTATTGTGTGTAGATTGATGAGGGGAAAAAAACTATTTAATCAATTTTAGAATAAGGCTGTAACGTAACAAGATGTTAGTTACAAGTTACTGAATACTTTCCGAATGCACTGTGTGCATTAAAAATTAAATTGAGAAAATGATCTCAAACTTTATATAACTATAGCTACTGTTAGGCAGAAAATACATTTTCAAACAGATTTAACATTATTGTAATATACTTCTCTTTCTCCCTACCAGGCCCTAGGACAGTATGGCCTGATGAGAACATGGGACCATTTGGCCCCCAGGACCAGCGGTTCCAGTTGCCAGGTAACTCAGGCTTTGACTTTCACCTGGAAGGCATGGCAGACCAGAGGATTAAAGGCCCAGTCCACAGGACGGTACCTGACGTTCTGACTGCTGCTACTAGCAACGAGAGACATGAGTTTGTAATGGCCCAGTTTGTCAGCGAGTTTCAGGTAAATACGTCATTCACAATAACTCCTTAACTAAAGAAACGTGTCCTTATTCAATTGTTAATAAAAATGGATATTATTCTTAAACATTTCAAAAATATATTTATATCATTAAAAACATTTATATTATGTTTCATACTGGTAGAGTTATATGTTGAATACTTAGATGTTTTTTCTTTGTAGGGCAAATTTGGTCACATGTTATCGAGGAGCGTCCGCAAGGCAGAGCACTACTTTGATCAGCCCAATGTGGACTGTTCTATACAGACCTGTCCTGAGCTGCTGAAGAAAGGTAGCATGGTGTAGTCATACTTATCTTATCATAACATTAACTATTCATGTCGTTTTTTTTTTTTTTACCCCTTTTTCTCCCCAATTTCGTGGTATCCGATTGTTTTAGTAGCTACTATCTTGTCCCATCGCTACAACTCCCGTACGGGCTCGGGAGAGACGAAGGTTGAAAGTCGTGCGTCCTCCGATACACAACCCAACCAAGCCGCACTGCTTCTTAACACAGCGCGCATCCAACCCGGAAGCCAGCCGCACCAATGTGTCGGAGGAAACATCGTACACCTGGCAACCTTGGTTAGCGCGCACTGCGCCCGGCCCGCCACAGGAGTCGCTATGAGACAAGGATATCCCTACCGGCCAAGCCCTCCCTAACCCGGACGACGCTAGGCCAATTGTGCGTCGCCCCATGGACCTCCCGGTCGCGGCCGGTTACGACAGAGCCTGGGTGTGAACCCAGAGTCTCTGGTGGCACAGCTGGCACTGCAGTACAGCGCCCTTAACCACTGCGCCACCCGGGAGGCCCCCATTCATGTCATGTTTTATCAACCGCAGCCCACACACGTCAGATAGTTTATATTGCATACAGCCATGTCCACTAGGGGGAAGTAACTGCATTGCTAACGTCACTAATGTTGTCCAAGTGGGTGATAGCTGACTTTTCTGTAGGCCTATTGGCTAGCTAGCAGTTGAATGTGTAACACGTCTCTTCATTTCCTCTGTTAGAGTTTGAATCCTATTTCCCCTCGGCCCCAGCCAGCGCCATCACTGTTGTCACGGTGAAACACACGAGATGTGAGGTGATCGACAAAGAAGTGATCGACAGAGAACAGCTACTTCACAAAGTGAGTTGGAATGTCCACTGGTTGTTTCCCATTGATATGGATTCAGTGATACTAATTTCAGTAAAATATTCTGCCATCACATTTTGGAGTTGTAGGCCTGCGTACTTATTGAAGGTCTTACTCTGTACCTCCCCTTTATTGGTGAACTGTTTTCTTGTCTGTTAACTGTCAGTTAGTTTGACTACTGACAGGTACTAGATGTTTTCTGTTAGTTTGACTACTGACATACTAGATGTTTTCTGTTATTTCAGTTAGTTTGACTACTGACATACTAGATGTTTTCAGTTAGTTTGACTACTGACAGATACTAGATGTTTTCAGTTAGTTTGACTACTGACAGATACTAGATGTTTTCTGTTAGTTTGACTACTGACAGATACTAGATGTTTTCAGTTAGTTTGACTACTGACAGATACTAGATGTTTTCAGTTAGTTTGACTACTGACAGATACTAGATGTTTTCTGTTAGTTTGACTACTGACAGATACTAGATGTTTTCTGTTAGTTTGACTACTGACAGATACTAGATGTTTTCTGTTAGTTTGACTACTGACAGATACTAGATGTTTTCTGTTAGTTTGACTACTGACAGATACTAGATGTTTTCTGTTAGTTTGACTACTGACAGATACTAGATGTTTTCTGTTAGTTTGACTACTGACAGATACTAGATGTTTTCTGTTATTTCAGTTAGTTTGACTACTGACAGATACTAGATGTTTTCTGTTATTTCAGTTAGTTTGACTACTGACAGATACTAGATGTTTTCTGTTAGTTTGACTACTGACAGATACTAGATGTTTTCTGTTATTTCAGTTAGTTTGACTACTGACAGATACTAGATGTTTTCTGTTAGTTTGACTACTGACAGATACTAGATGTTTTCTGTTATTTCAGTTAGTTTGACTACTGACATACTAGATGTTTTCTGTTATTTCAGTTAGTTTGACTACTGACATACTAGATGTTTTCAGTTAGTTTGACTACTGACAGATACTAGATGTTTTCTGTTAGTTTGACTACTGACAGATACTAGATGTTTTCAGTTAGTTTGACTACTGACAGATACTAGATGTTTTCTGTTAGTTTGACTACTGACAGATACTAGATGTTTTCTGTTAGTTTGACTACTGACAGATAATGTATGTTTTCTGTTAGTTTGACTACTGACATACTAGATGTTTTCAGTTAGTTTGACTACTGACAGATACTAGATGTTTTCTGTTAGTTTGACTACTGACAGATACTAGATGTTTTCAGTTAGTTTGACTACTGACAGATACTAGATGTTTTCAGTTAGTTTGACTACTGACAGATACTAGATGTTTTCTGTTAGTTTGACTACTGACAGATACTAGATGTTTTCTGTTAGTTTGACTACTGACAGATACTAGATGTTTTCTGTTAGTTTGACTACTGACAGATACTAGATGTTTTCTGTTAGTTTGACTACTGACAGATACTAGATGTTTTCAGTTAGTTTGACTACTGACAGATACTAGATGTTTTCAGTTAGTTTGACTACTGACAGATACTAGATGTTTTCAGTTAGTTTGACTACTGACAGATACTAGATGTTTTCAGTTAGTTTGACTACTGACAGATACTAGATGTTTTCTGTTAGTTTGACTACTGACAGATACTAGATGTTTTCTGTTAGTTTGACTACTGACAGATACTAGATGTTTTCTGTTATTTCAGTTAGTTTGACTACTGACAGATAATAGATGTTTTCAGTTAGTTTGACTACTGACATACTAGATGTTTTCTGTTAGTTTGACTACTGACAGATACTAGATGTTTTCTGTTAGTTTGACTACTGACAGATACTAGATGTTTTCAGTTAGTTTGACTACTGACAGATACTAGATGTTTTCTGTTAGTTTGACTACTGACAGATACTAGATGTTTTCTGTTAGTTTGACTACTGACAGATACTAGATGTTTTCTGTTATTTCAGTTAGTTTGACTACTGACAGATAATAGATGTTTTCAGTTAGTTTGACTACTGACAGATACTAGATGTTTTCAGTTAGTTTGACTACTGACAGATACTAGATGTTTTCTGTTAGTTTGACTACTGACAGATACTAGATGTTTTCTGTTATTTCAGTTAGTTTGACTACTGACAGATACTAGATGTTTTCTGTTAGTTTGACTACTGACAGATACTAGATGTTTTCAGTTAGTTTGACTACTGACAGATACTAGATGTTTTCAGTTAGTTTGACTACTGACAGATACTAGATGTTTTCTGTTATTTCAGTTAGTTTGACTACTGACAGATACTAGATGTTTTCAGTTAGTTTGACTACTGACAGATACTAGATGTTTTCAGTTAGTTTGACTACTGACAGATACTAGATGTTTTCTGTTAGTTTGACTACTGACAGATACTAGATGTTTTCTGTTAGTTTGACTACTGACAGATACTAGATGTTTTCTGTTAGTTTGACTACTGACAGATACTAGATGTTTTCTGTTATTTCAGTTAGTTTGACTACTGACATACTAGATGTTTTCTGTTATTTCAGTTAGTTTGACTACTGACATACTAGATGTTTTCTGTTATTTCAGTTAGTTTGACTACTGACAGATACTAGATGTTTTCTGTTAGTTTGACTACTGACAGATACTAGATGTTTTCTGTTATTTCAGTTAGTTTGACTACTGACAGATACTAGATGTTTTCTGTTAGTTTGACTACTGACAGATACTAGATGTTTTCTGTTATTTCAGTTAGTTTGACTACTGACATACTAGATGTTTTCTGTTATTTCAGTTAGTTTGACTACTGACATACTAGATGTTTTCAGTTAGTTTGACTACTGACAGATACTAGATGTTTTCTGTTAGTTTGACTACTGACAGATACTAGATGTTTTCAGTTAGTTTGACTACTGACAGATACTAGATGTTTTCTGTTAGTTTGACTACTGACAGATACTAGATGTTTTCTGTTAGTTTGACTACTGACAGATAATGTATGTTTTCTGTTAGTTTGACTACTGACATACTAGATGTTTTCAGTTAGTTTGACTACTGACAGATACTAGATGTTTTCTGTTAGTTTGACTACTGACAGATACTAGATGTTTTCAGTTAGTTTGACTACTGACAGATACTAGATGTTTTCAGTTAGTTTGACTACTGACAGATACTAGATGTTTTCTGTTAGTTTGACTACTGACAGATACTAGATGTTTTCAGTTAGTTTGACTACTGACAGATACTAGATGTTTTCTGTTAGTTTGACTACTGACAGATACTAGATGTTTTCTGTTAGTTTGACTACTGACAGATACTAGATGTTTTCAGTTAGTTTGACTACTGACAGATACTAGATGTTTTCAGTTAGTTTGACTACTGACAGATACTAGATGTTTTCAGTTAGTTTGACTACTGACAGATAATAGATGTTTTCAGTTAGTTTGACTACTGACATACTAGATGTTTTCTGTTAGTTTGACTACTGACAGATACTAGATGTTTTCTGTTAGTTTGACTACTGACAGATACTAGATGTTTTCAGTTAGTTTGACTACTGACAGATACTAGATGTTTTCTGTTAGTTTGACTACTGACAGATACTAGATGTTTTCTGTTAGTTTGACTACTGACAGATACTAGATGTTTTCTGTTATTTCAGTTAGTTTGACTACTGACAGATAATAGATGTTTTCAGTTAGTTTGACTACTGACAGATACTAGATGTTTTCAGTTAGTTTGACTACTGACAGATACTAGATGTTTTCTGTTAGTTTGACTACTGACAGATACTAGATGTTTTCTGTTATTTCAGTTAGTTTGACTACTGACAGATACTAGATGTTTTCTGTTAGTTTGACTACTGACAGATACTAGATGTTTTCAGTTAGTTTGACTACTGACAGATACTAGATGTTTTCAGTTAGTTTGACTACTGACAGATACTAGATGTTTTCTGTTATTTCAGTTAGTTTGACTACTGACAGATACTAGATGTTTTCAGTTAGTTTGACTACTGACAGATACTAGATGTTTTCTGTTAGTTTGACTACTGACAGATACTAGATGTTTTCAGTTAGTTTGACTACTGACAGATACTAGATGTTTTCTGTTATTTCAGTTAGTATGACTACTGACAGATACTAGATGTTTTCTGTTAGTTTGACTACTGACAGATACTAGATGTTTTCTGTTATTTCAGTTAGTATGACTACTGACAGATACTAGATGTTTTCAGTTAGTTTGATTACTGACATACTAGATGTTTTCTGTTATTTCAGTTAGTTTGATTACTGACATACTAGATGTTTTCTGTTATTTCAGTTAGTTTGACTATTGACAGATACTAGATGTTTTCTGTTAGTTTGACTACTGACAGCTACTAGATGTTTTCTGTTAGTTTGACTACTGACAGCTACTAGATGTTTTCTGTTAGTTTGACTACTGACATACTAGATGTTTTCAGTTAGTTTGACTACTGACAGATACTAGATGTTTTCTGTTAGTTTGACTACTGACAGCTACTAGATGTTTTCAGTTAGTTTGACTACTGACAGATACTAGATGTTTTCTGTTAGTTTGACTACTGACAGATACTAGATGTTTTCTGTTAGTTTGACTACTGACAGATACTAGATGTTTTCTGTTAGTTTGACTACTGACAGATACTAGATGTTTTCTGTTAGTTTGACTACTGACAGATACTAGATGTTTTCTGTTAGTTTGACTACTGACAGATACTAGATGTTTTCAGTTATTTCAGTTAGTTTGACTACTGACAGATAATATATGTTTTCTGTTATTTCCCAGTTTGTTAGTGGTGCTAAGGAAATCTGCTTTGCTCTGTGGACAGCTGGCTTCTGGGCTGACTTCATTGACCCCTCATCAGGATCAGCTGTGAGTTGTTCTCCTACCTGTTTTTGTTTGTTTATTAATTGTTTATGTCAAAATATCTATATAATGTGTAATACATATGTAATATTCATGTACTGTTTACTGTACTTCATCAATCTGAGATATTTTCCAGGAGACAGTATGTAATCTTCAAGACAACCACATCACATCATTCCTTTGTCTTGTCCCACAGTTCTTTGGATCTCACTCCAACCACCCACTACTCAAAGAGGAGGAGTGGAGCCGTCTAGGTTTCCACATCGAGGCCTCTGGATCCTGCACAGTTATCCGTCACGTCCTGAGGGGAACACCTACGTTTGTTGGAACTGTTTTCACCACTGCACCTGCTAACAGTCACGTCATGGAAAGACTTCAAGGCCAGTCAAGTGCATTCGAAGACGGGGACTAGTTTTTATATTTTATTATCACCATGTGAGAATGATGTATCTCACTATCCAGAAGACTGTTTGTGCTCTGACCTCTGTTTGATGATGTTTCTCACTATCCAGAAGACTGTGTGTGCCCTGACCTCTGTTTGATGATGTATCTCACTATCCAGAAGACTGTTTGTGCCCTGACCTCTGTTTGTTCACTCTGGTATTGTTTTGGAGGAAAACCGTTGCCCATTATGCCGTTGTCTTCACCACACCAGCATGGAGAGGAAGTTCTACTGGGTCGTTGTCTTCGCCACACCAGCATGGAGAGGAAGTTCTAATGGGTCGTTGTCTTCAGACGCATGCCTAACTATGTTAACCTGGTCCCAGATCTGTTTGTGTTGTTCTGTTAGTGCTGTCTTGCCAAAGTTGGTAAGAGGACACAAACAGATCTGGGACCAGGCTATATAACTATGTACTTGGAAGTAGACAGGTAGGTTGCGTACAGTAGTGCTGCGATCTGTCGTTGACTCTGATGGTATCATAAAGACTTGACTGAGGAAGATCCCGTTGACTGCTGTGTTTAAACACCCAATAAACCACCCAGCTACCTTTGACTGCTGTGTTTAAACACCCAATAAACCAGCTACCTTTGACTGAGGGCCCTTTTCCTGGCCTTGGTGCTGAAGAGACGTGAGATATAACTCCGAAGGCAATGTTCTGCATTCACGGTAAACGCTGCATATCTCAGTTCAATCTGAAATAATCTTTACATTTATATCGTGCTGTAACACTCAAATTCAGCACTACGGATTGAATCTAGTCTAATATAGTTAACACTTTCAGACTAATCTAGTGTCTACAGAGTATTGCTACTGTACAGGGTTTTCCTTCACTTGCACAATGGGAATAGAAATATGGTGTCTGTTGTACGTTTCCACCATAATGAATTAAAATGTCTATGTTGCTGGTATGGTACACACCATTCAGTCATTTAATTATTCAATCATCTAATGTATGTAAGAAAGTAGCGACTTGTGAGGCAACACACAACACTAAACAAAATAATGAATAGCTAATTCAAAAGAGATTTTCAGTTTGTCCTCTGTCCTCCTTACATACGATTAGAAATGTAGACAATGCAATTAACTCTTTGCTAATTTCCTAGCGCTAATTAGGGAACACAAACACTAGGATAAATTTAAATGAATATGCCTGGCCTTGAGGTAATGCGTTACTCTCCATCTCAGTGATAGAGGTGTTCGAATCCAGGCTGTATCTCAACTGGCCGTGATTGGGAGTCCCATAAAAATATGACTTCTGGGCCTTCTCTTTTAGTAAAGTGTTCCCAGGACAAAGAGTATGTTGTTTGGGTAAGAGAAACATCTAATTTCACACCTCTAAAAACTTTAGGTTAAACACTGATTTGAGAAGGACTGATGGGTTTGGTTTGGAACTGTGACCACCCAGTCTGTCGGCCAGAATCAGATAAAGAAAGTCCTTTAAAATGAACACCCCTGCAGTTTAACATAATCTCCTTCACAAGGCTTTTAAACTACACCTCCTGGACGCCGAGGCTCTGAGAAAGACCTTACCTTTTTACTTCCTGGAGAGGAAAGCAGAGAGGTGAGAAAAAGAGAGGGGTGTTAGAATGGTCCTATTTTTCTGCACCTCTAAGCTCCAAACCTTTCGTTGTATTTCTACCTGATGTTACCTTCACTGTGAAACCTTACCTCAGTCTGACTCCACACGCCTCATGCGGGATCTAAAATATCTTGCATTCCACAAACTACACTATCTGGTTATGTGGATACTGTTTATACTGTAGAAACATGTTCAGGCAAACAATACATTTAATGGTGAACACAATGTTTACCAAACCTGGTATAATACATTTAATGGTGAACACAATGTGCACCAAACCTGGTATAATACATTTAATGGTGAACACAATGTGCACCAAACCTGGTATAATACATTTAATGGTGAACACAATGTGCACCAAACCTGGTATAATACATTTAATGGTGAACACAATGTGCACCAAACCTGGTATAATACATTTAATGGTGAACACAATGTGCACCAAACCTGGTATATGGGATCAGTACAGGATGTTTAGACCATCATCCTCAAGACGACATGCTAATCAATAAGTGGCAACCTTTCTATTGGACAGAACTGTGAGAAATACAGAAACATTACAGCGTTGTAGTGTTATGGTTGACGTCACATCTTCCAGCGCCAGATAGCCAATGGGTTGAGAGGAAATGGGTAATGGTGGGCACACAGCCTAAACCAACCAATCACACGACTCCAGGAACAAAAACACCGCACTGCAACCTAGTTCACTTTTCATTCTACCTGAATCCAATGTTAACTACAGGTATTTAACAATTATTATACAAAATAAATACTATGTACATATATCACATAGAATCCAGTAAATATAACAGGAGAACTTCTTACGATGAGACAAAATCTAGAAGATTCCGTCAATACTGTCTCGGTTATAAAATAGGAAAAATTAAATAAATTAAACAACAGAAAAGCAACTTCATAAAATTATAACACCAAATATCTGGTGATCAAACTTTACATCTACTTCCTCTACCATGCAGAAGGAGTGTTAGATGTCATAGACTGTTGGATAGCATGACGCTGATGACGGTAGGAGTGTTAGATGTCATAGACTGTTGGATAGCATGACGCTGATGACTGGAGGAGTGTTAGATGTCATAGACTGTTGGATAGCATGACGCTGATGACGGTAGGAGTGTTAGATGTCATAGACTGTTGGATAGCATGACGCTGATGACGGTAGGAGTGTTAGATGTCATAGACTGTTGGATAGCATGACGCTGATGACGGCAGGAGTGTTAGATGTCATAGACTGTTGGATAGCATGACACTGATGACGGTAGAGCTCAGACAGCCAGTGAGCAGCCAGTAGTGTGTGAGTAGACCGTTACTGCTGTGGAGGAGAGAGGTGGTGGAAAAGATGGCGTCTGTCTTGTTTCTTGGCAACTGCATGTTACAGATGTTTCCTTCACAGCAAGCAGTGCAGACCTGGAATCAGGAGTAGAGATAGAATCACCTTTATTCCCCTAGTACGTTAACACACACACACAATTTGAATAGATGAAATGGTGCTCCCAGGAAAAATCTAAATATACAGACAGAACACATACAAACTACAGACAGAACACATACAAACTACAGACAGAACACATACAAACTACAGACAGAACACATACAAACTACAGACAGAACGCATACAAACTACAGACAGAACACAGTCAAACTACAGACAGAACACAGTCAAACTACAGACAGAACACATACAAACTACAGACAGAACACATACAAACTACAGACAGAACACAGTCAAACTACAGACAGAACACAGTCAAACTACAGACAGAACACAGTCAAACTACAGACAGAACACATACAAACTACAGACAGAACACATACAAACTACAGACAGAACACAGTCAAACTACAGACAGAACACAGTCAAACTACAGACAGAACACAGTCAAACTACAGACAGAACACAGTCAAACTACAGACAGAACACAGTCAAACTACAGACAGAACACAGTCAAACTACAGACAGAACACAGTCAAACTACAGACAGAACACATACAAACTACAGACAGAACACATACAAACTACAGACAGAACACATACAAACTACAGACAGAACACATACAAACTACAGACAGAACACAGTCAAACTACAGACAGAACACAGTCAAACTACAGACAGAACACATACAAACTACAGACAGAACACAGTCAAACTACAGACAGAACACAGTCAAACTACAGACAGAACACAGTCAAACTACAGACAGAACACATACAAACTACAGACAGAACACAGTCAAACTACAGACAGAACACAGTCAAACTACAGACAGAACACATACAAACTACAGACAGAACACAGTCAAACTACAGACAGAACACAGTCAAACTACAGACAGAACACATACAAACTACAGACAGAACACATACAAACTACAAACAAAACACATACAAACTACAGACAGAACGCATACAAACTACAGACAGAACACATACAAACTACAGACAGAACACATACAAACTACAGACATAACACATACAAACTACAGACAGAACACATACAAACTACAGACAGAACACATACAAACTACAGACAGACTACAGACCGAACACAGACTACAGACCGAACACAGACTACAGACCGAACACAGACAGACTACAGACCGAACACAGACTACAGACCGAACACAGTCAAACTACAGACAGAACACATACAAACTACAGACAGAACACATACAAACTACAGACAGAACACATACAAACTACAGACAGACTACAGACCGAACACAGACTACAGACCGAACACAGACTACAGACCGAACACAGACAGACTACAGACCGAACACAGACTACAGACCGAACACAGACAGACTACAGACAGAGGAATTTCCAGAAAGACATTCAAATAACAACTGCTGAGAAGGGAACAGATTCTTATCCAAGTGAGATCATTTTAAACCAGGGCCTGGGGATTACCATGACAGTGTGGTAGATCCCACCAGACACCACAGAGCAGAGAGCCACATTCTGAACTGCAAATATTACTAATAAAAGTTCAAACATCCTCTTTCTTTCCATACATGCTGTATGTGTGTCCCCGTTGAGAACTGCCCCTGGTTAGTCCCTCACCTGGTAAATGAAATGCACTTGTACATTTAGGAGTTGCTTCAGCAGCCGTGTCAGAAATGTAATGTTATGCAAAGGAAAGAGGCTTCTTGAATGACCTTGTATCCTTCATGGTTGTCCTGGGTGCAGCCTGTAGACAGACAGTGGGCCGGGGCCACGCAGCGTTTGGTCACAGACACAGTGTTCCCCTGGACGTCCAACACATGGAGGGTGTAGCAGTACCGGGTCTCTGTCAGACACACAGACACTGTCGTTAAAGGTGCAATCTGCAATATTTACAACTGAGAGATGGATACATGTGATCTAACGTTCAGACGCTATGGAATCCTGAGAAATAACGGACCAATGAGCAATAAGTTGAACGATGATAAGAACACATCACTTTCACATTTATTGTATGTCAGTTAATGTAAACGCAAATGTAGCTTACTTTTCAACAGCAATGTCATTAATTTCCATGAATATCATATGTCAACAATCTACTTCTTACTGAAGTGGACGGTAACACTGAAAGAGCCTGAGGTTCAGATGGATTCCAGTGATTTAAACCAATCCTCACATCCTCATGTGATAAACTACTATTTATCATTTGTTAATAACTCATAGAATGTGCTTTTAAGATCAAATCTTTAAGGCAACAAATAACTTCACAATGATTTCAGACATTTAGTAGACAACCATATATCTATATAAAAGAAGAGAGCCTGTGGAATTATACAACCTGCCAATTCAATTTCTTATCTAAACATGTCCAGCTTAAGTGAAATACACCATGTTTAAGATACAGAAACCAGCAAAGACAACATTGATAACCCTTCATTTTACAGCCTGGTATTTTCCTGTCATTTATATTTCTGCTCTGGACGGAGTCGAGAGGGTCTGAAAAACAGAGTTTGATGATAGATACAGAGCAGGCTGTAAATACCAGAAATACCTTACTGTAATTACCTCGTGGGCAGTATACGTCCGGAGCCCAGCGATTGCATTCGTAGTTGTCTGGTGCATCTTTACATGTGAAACACTTGAACCCTCCAGGATGAGGTGTGGCTGTGGAGACAAGAGGAGACGAGCACAAGTCTATTATTCACCATCTAGATTTAATAACATATTTTTGGTAGATTTAATAACATATTTTTGGTAGATTTAATAACATGTCCCAAAATGAAAAAACACTTCCCTGAATCAATACATTGTCATTACTCAATGAGCTACAGAAGAAATGCAAATTGTACATTGGACTCCTAATTGTGAGTTGTTGTATTCCTCAGCGCTACAGTGATGTGTAGTCCTCAGCGCTACAGCGATATGTAGTCCTCAGAGCTACAGCGATATGTAGTCCTCAGAGCTACAGCGATATGTAGTCCTCAGAGCTACAGCGATATGTAGTCCTCAGAGCTACAGCGATATGTAGTCCTCAGAGCTACAGCGATATGTAGTCCTCAGAGCTACAGCGATATGTAGTCCTCAGAGCTCCAGCGATCGATGTGTAGTCCTCAGAGCTCCAGCGATCGATGTGTAGTCCTCAGAGCTACAGCGATATGTAGTCCTCAGAGCTACAGCGATATGTAGTCCTCAGAGCTACAGCGATATGTAGTCCTCAGAGCTACAGCGATATGTAGTCCTCAGAGCTACAGCGATATGTAGTCCTCAGAGCTACAGCGATATGTAGTCCTCAGAGCTACAGCGATATGTAGTCCTCAGAGCTACAGAGATATGTAGTCCTCAGAGCTACAGCGATATGTAGTCCTCAGAGCTACAGCGATATGTAGTCCTCAGAGCTACAGCGATATGTAGTCCTCAGAGCTACAGCGATATGTAGTCCTCAGAGCTACAGCGATATGTAGTCCTCAGAGCTACAGCGATATGTAGTCCTCAGAGCTACAGCGATATGTAGTCCTCAGAGCTACAGCGATGTGTAGTCCTCAGAGCTACAGCGATGTGTAGTCCTCAGAGCTACAGCGATATGTAGTCCTCAGAGCTACAGAGATATGTAGTCCTCAGAGCTACAGCGATATGTAGTCCTCAGAGCTACAGCGATATGTAGTCCTCAGAGCTACAGCGATAGGTAGTCCTCAGAGCTACAGCGATATGTAGTCCTCAGAGCTACAGCGATATGTAGTCCTCAGAGCTACAGCGATGTGTAGTCCTCAGAGCTACAGCGATATGTAGTCCTCAGAGCTACAGCAAACAAAGGATTGATGTTGCTGCTACAAACAGAGAGCGACTTTCCTTTAAACACATACATTTAACTACAGTACATACAGGACATTTAACTACAGTACATACAGGACATTTAACTACAGTACATACAGGACATTTAACTACAGTACATACAGGACATTTAACTACAGTACATACAGGACATACAGGACATTTAACTACAGTACATACAGGACATTTAACTACAGTACATACAGGACATTTAACTACAGGACATACAGGACATTTAACTACAGTACATACAGGACATACAGGATATTTAACTACAGTACATACAGGACATACAGGACATTTAACTACTGTACATACAGGACATACAGGACATTTAACTACAGTACATACAGGACATTTAACTGCAGTACATACAGGACATACAGGACATTTAACTACAGTACATACAGGACATTTAACTACAGTACATACAGGACATTTAAATACAGTACATACAGGACATTTAACTACAGTACATACAGGACATACAGGACATTTAACTACAGTACATACAGGACATACAGGACATTTAAATACAGTACATACAGGACATTTAACTACAGTACATACAGGACATTTAACTACAGTACATACAGTACATACAGGACATACATGACATTTAAATACAGTACATACAGGACATTTAACTACAGTACATACAGGACATACAGGACATTTAACTACAGTACATACAGTACATACAGGACATTTAACTACAGTATATACAGGACATGTAACTACAGTACATACAGGACATGTAACTACAGTACATACAGGACATACAGGACATTTAACTACAGTACATACAGGACATTTAACTACAGTACATACAGTACATACAGGACATACAGGACATTTAAATACAGTACATACAGGACATTTAACTACAGTACATACAGTGCATACAGGACATTTAACTACAGTACATACAGTACATACAGGACATTTAACTACAGTATATACAGGACATGTAACTACAGTACATACAGGACATGTAACTACAGTACATACAGGACATACAGGACATTTAACTACAGTACATACAGGACATTTAACTACAGTACATACAGGACATTTAACTACAGTACATACAGGACATTTAACTACAGTACATACAGTACACACAGGACATTTAACTACAGTACATACAGGACATTTAACTACAGTACATACAGGACATTTAACTACAGTACATACAGGACATTTAACTACAGTACATACAGGACATTTAACTACAGTACATACAGGACATTTAACTACACTCACTCTGTGTGTCTTTGTTAAGTGTTATATTATGAGAGGACAATACAGTTTGAATTGAATTAATGAACCGTCAGTTCAACCGTCTAGATTCTAGAATAGAATGGTCACTAAACTTTGCATGGAGACCATCTGCCGTGATCAAACAGTAGGCTTGTTTGGTTTGTTCAATTGGCAACCATTATGTTAATACTAAGAACACTGGGAATCAGGCCTCCCATTGGATATAGTGCATCCCAAATGGCACCCTATTCCCTGTATAGTGCACTAATTTTGATCAAGGCCCATGGGGTAGTAGTGCACTATAAAGGGAATGACGTACCATTTAGGACACATCCTAAGACAGCTACAGGTCTTAGGGTCATCCAAACGTCACTCAGCGAACAAAAGTCTGCCTGCCTGCCAGTCTCTCACACACACACACACACACACACACACACACACACACACACACACACACACACACACACACACACACACACACACACACACACACACTAACACATACTCCCTCTAATCCACCCTCCATACCCCAAGCCCCCAGGGCTGGTCAAGGTCATCCTATCCCCCTGTACATGCCGGGGCGTGGGTCCAAACAGACACGCATTTATTGGGGAATTCAGCTCAGATATCCCTATGAAACAAACAACCATAAACCTGATATAGGAGCTCTTGGCTTATCAGATGTTGAAGGCAGATTGTGCCAAGAGAGCTGAGGTAAAATACATTAGATGAGATTTCAGTGTTTGACTGCAGGGAGATGGAGGGGAAGGGGAACCATTAAGGGTCTGACCTCGTACGTGCCTGCCTCTTAGAGCTACTGTGCGTTTCCATACTTCTCACGCGGCGGTGAGCCCAGTTCTCACTGTGGACCAGTATACTGTACTGTAGTCTGAGGAACTGTAGTCTGAAGAACTGTAGTCTGAGGAACTGTAGTCTGAGGAACTGAAGGCTGAGGGACAGAATGCGTCTCAGTTTCACAGAGAGAAAGGGATGGGAAACAGGAAGTCACGTCTGGAAACTCGCACACATCTCACTGATACCCAACACCGCAGATGTAGTAAGCCAGAGACTGTGTCACACAGTGGTACATATTCTGAGTGGATGAGGAAGATGTCTCTACACTGGCATTGTGGATAAATATTGTTTTATTATAATCTCTTCATCTAGATATGGAAAGTACCTTCAAAGATGAAGGCAGGGTGGAGAGAGGCCTGACTGTGACCATTACCAACTGTGGCCATGTCACCTTTGTCTGGGGATCAGAGCAGGGGCGGCATGCACCTCAAAGATCTGAGGGGGCACAAAGTATGTGAGGATGGCTGGGAGGGGGGGGGGTGTTCGGCAAAGGGCCAAGCCCTTCAAGAATTTTGCCTTTTTCAAACACCTGAAACAGCTTTTTTTTCTACAATCCCACCCTTCAGTCCCTCCATTAAGCTCCACTCAACCCCTCCCATCTATCTCTGTTTGGATTTCTATTTGCTTATATATTGTTCAACTGTGCTGTGATGTTTCACAAAAGTTCTGAACCTTTGTATTCTCATAGTTTATACAGATTGTAAGTTGAAGATAAAGTTTTTCGCTAAGAGTTTTATTATATAGGGCTTCCGAGTGGCGCAGCGATCTAAGGCACTGCATCTCAGTGCAAGAGGTGTCACTACAGACCTTGGTTCAAATTCAGGATGTGTCACATCTGACCGTGATTGGGACCCCCATAGGGCTCAGCGTTGTCCAGGTTTGGCCGGGGTAGGCCGCCATTGTAAATAAGAATTTGTTCTTAACTGACTTGCCTAATTAAATAAAGGTTTGATTTAAATATTATTTATCGATTGACTATGACTTTTAAAATCACCCAGCAGTGCTATTTGCAGAGTTAGCTCCAAATGTTGCAATTCTTCAGCCATTCCTGAACCTGCGACCAAAAACAAGCTACATATTGACAGTACCAAAACAAATGAGCTAATGATTCTGTCTATTCGCAAAAAATCTGCAGAGCTGGGATGGTTGTATCCCACATATAGATCAAATGGTATTGGTTGCAAGAATTTTGTATCGCAATCTAAGTTTTGAATCCAGCGTTGTTTTGTGTATCAGTTTATAAACCATGTGCCATGGTATAGGTACATTGAAATCTCTCCCCAACGATTTTGTAATCTATATGGAGCAGCTGTCCATTTTTGGTCCTGAAATAAAACTGCTATACTTTTTTAATTTATCACAATTGTCTTCGACCAATGTTGTTCTTTAATGCAGGGCTGAGAGAACTTTCCTTACTTTCTCCCCCGTCCACTTGCCTCTTCCGTTTTTGCGGTTATGCTGCAATTAATTGGTTGTAATTTTGAGTAGAGCAGACATGTCCGTATGTTTTTGTTAGCTGCGTGTGTGACGTAACTCCACCAGTCCTATTTATGACATCATTTACAAAGATTATACCATTTTTTTTGGGGGGGGGGGGGGGTTTATTTATTTATTTTAAAAATCGTTTTTTATCAATTACAATATTTTGAGTTTAACCTTAATATTTGTTGTCATATTTGTTCTGTCTTTTCTGGGGGATTAAACTGAAATTGAAACCAACTTTCTACGGCTTGTTTTATAAACAGCGACTCTAATTTGATTGATAGCCTGAAATGGCTTCTTGGCGTCTAGTTATGAGGTTTGGAGATTGGGAACCTATCTGGGCAAACTAAAGACAAATTCAGAAAAGAAGAACGAAAAAATAAATCATCATAATATAAAATTACAATAATATATATATTTTTTAAAAACAAACATTTACAGGACAAATCTGAGGGGGAACGTGCCCCTGTGTGCCCCCCCCATAATAACTCTGGATCAGAGGGTCATGGATGGATGCCCTTTCTCTTGGCTGTTATAATGGTCACATCTCAGTATTGATGACTAATTTCAAAGGTCACGGAGACATTGCCAGCAGACTCAACCAGAAGAAAAGAAAGGTGCAACTCCATCTACCACAGTTTGATACAGAAATACATTTCCAATGCGTGTGTATTCATACTTGACGGATGGAGGAGGATGATGTCCTTCACAGTGAAGTCCCGCGATTGAGCCGCTTCCAGCCAATCAGCGATTAGCGTTAAAAGTAGGACCCAGGCTGCTGGCCAGGCCTCCATCATTGGCTGAGACCTTCCACATGCAGCTGTCTGATTGGTCAACGTCCAGGACACTGTTGAGGAAAATCAATCAGTGAATAAAATATTGAAGGTAAACATCCTCAGAGTTGGAGAGAGACAGCGACAGAGAGAAAGAAAGAGATGGATTGAGAGAGATCGATCAGTACATCCGGAGTAGGTGATCAGTTGTCTGTATCTCACTCATGCTGTTGTGTGCGCTGTGCTTTGCTTCATTAGCTAAATGTCATCCAGACCCCGACTCAGATGGCATCCAGTAACTAACCCTATAGTGAATCCCATGAAGCTAGGATCACAGTCTACATACAGTGAGTGGATTGATGAAGGCTTTTCTCAGGTTGCTTGAACGAGGTAAAGGATTGCTTTGAGGACCGACATATTATATATATAACATGTTATTAAATCTGTATTACTAATCTGTTACTAAATCATCTATTATAGTCTATATCTATTAAATGTTATTACGGCTGTATTAATAATCTGTTACTAAATCATCTATTATAGTCTACAACTACTAACTATCCCTCTTCCCCTCCCATTGAAAACACATTGTAACTGAACAAATGGTTATGGCAGTAAGAGAGCTCCAGCTCTAGGTCAGGCTCCTGGCCCCCACCGGTCACACAGCGACCCAGAGAGGATGGCTCAGTCATGGGGAAGTCATGTTAAGTAAGCCAAAGCTCTACAGCTAAATAACCAGTCAGATTATCGGATGTTCATGTTGTTAATCCCTGACTCTGTAAGCCAATGAGAGGAGCTGGACAAAAAGAAGACCAACTAGATTAGAGATGGAATGTCCATTTTGTTTTCCTATGATATACAGCCTGACTACCAGCCCAGGCCAGAGAGGACAATGGTGGGTCTGCCTGGAGGGAGACTGGTGTCTGCCCCACTAAAGACCATATTTACTTCCATACCAGTGAGCCTGGTAAATGGGACCAGTACCCATGACAAAGCCCCCGATGCTGAACTCTCTATGGGTTCAGACCAGGGACAGATAATGAGCCTCCTCTCCTTCTCCATGACTCTGGATGCACAGACTCAACTTGGTTCTACAATGTATGGGCCAATGGCAGGGGTTCAATTACTCAATCCCAGGTAGAGGGAGCAATACTGATACGGTTGGAATTTTACACCTTGCAGAGATAAGATATTGATGGACTTTATTAATCCACTTTCTGCCGAAAACGGAAACTTTTTTTGCACTATTACAAAGCCCTCCTTTACCTCCATTTAACGCCTGGTAATGTGAGCCATTTTTTTTTTGTATAATTAATTTATTCACACAATTTACTATGCTAAGTAGTCTTATCCCATATCAGAAAGATAATCAATATTCATGGATTGAACTTCAAACAAACTCTCCAATCTCTAATAAGAAGCCTTGGTGTGCATCATTATTCAATAAAGTAGCTTGAATAAAGCACATTAGCAAAAAGCTAGAGGATGACCAGGTCTAGCCAGCCTTGGCTTGAACATGAAGTCAGATTTATAAGATTGTATTTTTGCCTGCTGCCCTTCATGACGACGGTACGGTTGTATTTCTGCCTGCTGTCCTTCATGACGACGGTATGGTTGTATTTTTGCCTGCTGCCCTTCATGACGACGGTACGGTTGTATTTCTGCCTGCTGTCCTTCATGACGACGGTACGGTTGTATTTCTGCCTGCTGTCCTTCATGACGACGGTACGGTTGTATTTCTGCCTGCTGCCCTTCATGACGACAGTACGGTTGTATTTCTGCCTGCTGTCCTTCATGACGACGGTACGGTTGTATTTCTGCCTGCTGCCCTTCATGACGACGGTACGGTTGTATTTTTACCTGCTGTCCTTCATGACGACGGTACGGTTGTATTTCTGCCTGCTGCCCTTCATGACGACGGTACGGTTGTATTTCTGCCTGCTGTCCTTCATGACGACGGTACGGTTGTATTTCTGCCTGCTGCCCTTCATGACGACGGTACGGTTGTATTTCTGCCTGCTGTACTTCATGACGACGGTACGGTTGTATTTCTGCCTGCTGCCCTTCATGACGACGGTACGGTTGTATTTTTACCTGCTGTCCTTCATGACGACGGTACGGTTGTATTTTTGCCTGCTGCCCTTCATGACGACGGTACGGTTGTATTTCTGCCTGCTGTCCTTCATGACGACGGTACGGTTGTATTTCTGCCTGCTGCCCTTCATGACGACGGTACGGTTGTATTTCTGCCTGCTGTCCTTCATGACGACGGTACGGTTGTATTTTTGCCTGCTGTCCTTCATGACGACGGTACGGTTGTATTTTTACCTGCTGTCCTTCATGACGACGGTACGGTTGTATTTCTGCCTGCTGCCCTTCATGACGACGGTACGGTTGTATTTTTGCCTGCTGCCCTTCATGACGACCGTAAGGTTGTATTTTTGCCTGCTGCCCTTCATGACGACGGTACGGTTGTATTTTTGCCTGCTGCCCTTCATGACGACGGTACGGTTGTATTTCTGCCTGCTGTCCTTCATGACGACGGTACGGTTGTATTTTTGCCTGCTGCCCTTCATGACGACGGTATGGTTGTATTTTTGACTGCTGCCCTTCATGACGACGGTATGGTTGTATTTTTGCCTGCTGCCCTTCATGACGACGGTACGGTTGTATTTTTGCCTGCTGCCCTTCATGACGACCGTAAGGTTGTATTTTTGCCTGCTGCCCTTCATGACGACGGTATGGTTGTATTTTTGCCTGCTGCCCTTCATGACGACGGTACGGTTGTATTTTTGCCTGCTGTCCTTCATGACGACGGTACGGTTGTATTTTTGCCTGCTGCCCTTCATGACGACGGTATGGTTGTATTTTTACCTGCTGTCCTTCATGACGACAGTACGGTTGTATTTTTGCCTGCTGCCCTTCATGACGACGGTATGGTTGTATTTTTGCCTGCTGCCCTTCATGACGACGGTATGGTTGTATTTTTACCTGCTGTCCTTCATGACGACAGTACGGTTGTATTTTTGCCTGCTGCCCTTCATGACGACGGTACGGTTGTATTTTTGCCTGCTGCCCTTCATGACGACGGTACGGTTGTATTTTTGCCTGCTGTCCTTCATGACGACGGTACGGTTGTATTTTTTTCTGCTGCCCTTCATGACGACGGTACGGTTGTATTTTTGCCTGCTGCCCTTCATGACGAAGGTATGGTTGTATTTTTGCCTGCTGCCCTTCATGACGACAGTACGGTTGTATTTTTGCCTGCTGCCCTTCATGACGACGGTATGGTTGTATTTTTGCCTGCTGCCCTTCATGGCGAAGGTATGGTTGTATTTTTGCCTGCTGCCCTTCATGACAACAGTACGGTTGTATTTTTGCCTGCTGCCCTTCATGACGACGGTACGGTTGTATTTTTGCCTGCTGCCCTTCATGACGACGGTACGGTTGTATTTTTGCCTGCTGCCCTTCATGACGACGGTACGGTTGTATTTTTGCCTGCTGCCCTTCATGACGACGGTACAGTTGTATTTTTGCCTGCTGCCCTTCATGACGACGGTATGGTTGTATTTATGCCTGCTGCCCTTCATGACGACGGTATGGTTGTATTTTTGCCTGCTGCCCTTCATGACGACGGTACGGTTGTATTTTTGCCTGCTGTCCTTCATGACGACGGTACGGTTGTATTTTTGCCTGCTGCCCTTCATGACGACGGTACGGTTGTATTTTTGCCTGCTGCCCTTCATGACGACGGTACGGTTGTATTTTTGCCTGCTGCCCTTCATGACGACGGTATGGTTGTATTTTTGCCTGCTGCCCTTCATGACGACGGTATGGTTGTATTTTTGCCTGCTGCCCTTCATGACGACGGTATGGTTGTATTTTTGCCTGCTGCCCTTCATGACGACGGTACGGTTGTATTTTTGCCTGCTGCCCTTCATGACGCCGGTACGGTTGTATTTTTGCCTGCTGTCCATCATGACGACGGTACGGTTGTATTTTTGCCTGCTGTCCTTCATGACGACGGTACGGTTGTATTTTTGCCTGCTGTCCATCATGACGACGGTACGGTTGTATTTTTGCCTGCTGCCCTTCATGACGACGGTACGGTTGTATTTTTGCCTGCTGCCCTTCATGACGACGGTACGGTTGTATTTCTGCCTGCTGTCCTTCATGACGACGGTACGGTTGTATTTCTGCCTGCTGTCCTTCATGACGACCGTACGGTTGTATTTTTGCCTGCTGTCCTTCATGACGACCGTACGGTTGTATTTTTGCCTGCTGCCCTTCATGACGACGGTACGGTTGTATTTGTGCCTGCTGCCCTTCATGACGACGGTATGGTTGTATTTTTACCTGCTGTCCTTCATGACGACAGTACGGTTGTATTTTTGCCTGCTGCCCTTCATGACGACGGTATGGTTGTATTTTTGCCTGCTGTCCTTCATGACGACGGTACGGTTGTATTTTTGCCTGCTGCCTTTCATGACGACGGTATGGTTGTATTTTTACCTGCTGTCCTTCATGACGACAGTACGGTTGTATTTTTGCCTGCTGCCCTTCATGACGACGGTACGGTTGTATTTTTGCCTGCTGCCCTTCATGACGACGGTACGGTTGTATTTTTGCCTGCTGTCCTTCATGACGACGGTACGGTTGTATTTTTGCCTGCTGCCCTTCATGACGACGGTATGGTTGTATTTTTACCTGCTGTCCTTCATGACGACGGTACGGTTGTATTTTTGCCTGCTGCCCTTCATGACGACGGTACGGTTGTATTTTTGCCTGCTGCCCTTCATGACGACGGTATGGTTGTATTTTTGCCTGCTGCCCTTCATGACGAAGGTATGGTTGTATTTTTGCCTGCTGCCCTTCATGACGACAGTACGGTTGTATTTTTTCCTGCTGCCCTTCATGACGACGGTATGGTTGTATTTTTGCCTGCTGCCCTTCATGACGAAGGTATGGTTGTATTTTTGCCTGCTGCCCTTCATGACAACAGTACGGTTGTATTTTTGCCTGCTGCCCTTCATGACGACGGTACGGTTGTATTTTTGCCTGCTGCCCTTCATGACGACGGTACGGTTGTATTTTTGCCTGCTGTCCTTCATGACGACGGTACGGTTGTATTTTTGCCTGCTGCCCTTCATGACGACGGTATGGTTGTATTTTTACCTGCTGCCCTTCATGACGACGGTACGGTTGTATTTTTGCCTGCTGCCCTTCATGACGATGGTACGGTTGTATTTTTGCCTGCTGCCCTTCATGACGACGGTACGGTTGTATTTTTGCCTGCTGCCCTTCATGACGACGGTATGGTTGTATTTTTGCCTGCTGCCCTTCATGACGACGGTATGGTTGTATTTTTGCCTGCTGCCCTTCATGACGACGGTACGGTTGTATTTTTGCCTGCTGCCCTTCATGACGCCGGTACGGTTGTATTTTTGCCTGCTGTCCATCATGACGACGGTACGGTTGTATTTTTGCCTGCTGCCCTTCATGACGACAGTACGGTTGTATTTTTGCCTGCTGCCCTTCATGACGACGGTACGGTTGTATTTCTGCCTGCTGTCCTTCATGACGACGGTACGGTTGTATTTTTGCCTGCTGTCCATCATGACGACGGTACTTTTGTATTTTTGCCTGCTGCCCTTCATGACGACAGTACGGTTGTATTTTTGCCTGCTGCCCTTCATGACGGTTGTATTATGTATAAATATATTTACGTGCAATCTTCATGAGATACACAGCAGACAATCTAATCCAAACTAAAATATAAGTATTATATATTTATTATATATTTATTCATATCAGATTGATGCACATAATTCTAAGCACATTATGTAGTTTCCATTCAAGTCTTTCTTTTCAAAGCACGTCAACTAGAATACATTGAGACAGGAACCTCAACTCTCCTTCCTTCCTCTCAACCCTTCTGCTAGAGCTGGAGCAATAAACAGATCTGTCACCAACACTTTATTACCTGCATGCCAGTGGAGGCTGAGGGGAGGGCGGCTCACAATAATGGCTGGAACGGAGTCAGTGGAACGGCATCAAACACGTGGAAACCATGGAAACCATGTGTTTGATGTATTTGATACCATTCCACTGATTCCGCTCCAGTCATTACCACGAGCCCGTCCTTCTCAATTAAGGTGCCAACAGCCTCCTGTGCTGCATGCATTCTTTTGGAAATGAAAGAGTGGTTGTTGCGGTAGCGTTTTAGCATATAAAGTAATATTGTATTTAATTTTGATTAGATTCAAGGGCAGATTTACAGTGGATTGATGGCAGGAAATGACTTCAATTAAATCCTTCCTCTAAGATGAGACTTGCATAGAAACCACATGCATTCTCTCTCATCATTTTCTCTCTCTCTATTTATTTCTCCCTCTACATCGCTCTCTTTCTCTGCATTCCACTGGCCACTGGCCAGTAATCACTTGCCCAGGTGGAAGGTCGGGCAGGAAATGAGAGAGAGAGAGAGAGACTGTAATGTTTACTTTAAATTGTTATTGTTTATTTCACTTTTGTTTATTATCTAGTTCACTTGCATTGGCAATGTTAACATATCTGATCCAGGACTCCTGTCCTCCTGTACTAGGGCCAGGTGGAAAAGGTGATCCTGAACCAGGACTCCTGTCCTCCTGTACTAGGGCCAGGTGGGAAATGTGATCCTGAACCAGGACCCCTGTCCTCCTGTACTACGGCCAGGTGGGAAATGTGATCCTGAACCAGGACCCCTGTCCTCCTGTACTACGGCCAGGTGGGAAATGTGATCCTGAACCAGGACCCCTGTCCTCCTGTACTACGGCCAGGTGGGAAATGTGATCCTGAACCTCTATGATGTCATTTATCTCTGTGGGATACCACAACACTGAGTAAGAAGCTAAGAGACTTCTGAACCACTGTAGTCAGCCAATAGAGGATTATACAGTATACATGGGCCTCTATGTATGAGAATCTGGTTAGTCCCAAGTAGCTCAGTTGGTAGAGCATGGTGCTTGGAAAGCCAGGGCTGTGTGTTTGATTCCCATGGGGGACCAGTATGAAAATCTGTGTACTCCCTGCTGTAAGTCATAAGAGATGATGCAAATTACTAAAAGAGGCTAGGGTTAATTAAGATAAATTATAACTTAATCCTAAATGACAACAACAGCTAAATTATTGCAACTGAAGAGAGAGCAACTCAGTCTAAGTGTAGTGCTGATCTGGAAGATGGTAAAAACCTGGTCAAAAATAATTTCCCTCAAGTCACACAGCATACGTCTCATGTAACAAAATCTTCGGTTTTGGATTCCAAAGAAAGACTGGTCGCAATTAAGCTTTAAATCAATATCCATTCCATTGAAATTCAAGATTGAATCGTGCGTAGAGCACAGATTGTTGAACCACTTTGAGGTGCTGTAAGTCAACTGTAAGGTCTCTTAACCCTCTGGTACCTCCATAGACAGGGCCATATTGTGGGAGTAGATATAATTAGTGGTTATACAGAGGGCAGCCTGGGTTAAGAACCTGCTGCTGTCCGGTTTATAGGAATTCCTGAGGTAAATCTGTCACTCACTGATTTAGTGAAAAAAAAGGAGCTATCTAGAACCTTAAAGGGTTCCTCGGCTGTCCCCATAGGAGAACCCTTTGAAGAACCCATTTTAAGTTTCAGGTAGAACCCTTTTGGGTTCCAAATAGAACCCTTTTGGTTCCACGAGGAACCTGTAACCAAAAAGTGTTATCCTATGGGGACAGCCGAAGAAAACTTTGGGAACCCTTTTTTCTAAGAGTGAACTCTATGTTTCAATGGACTGAAGCCCAAACTGTACCTCTACGTGCCTGGTCTCTGGGACTGACTGCTAGAGAAGTAGTAGGACTGGCACAGAGAAATGTATTGCGGAGGCGTTGTGCCCTTCAGTGTCACTGTGGAACGTCAAGAGGTTGTCTGGGAGGCTGCTGGTGATATGGCGCTAGTCGATGAGATATGGTCTACTCTCCAAGAGCTCCGGACATCCTGTCGGTTCTATTACTGTACCATCCTGCCCTTTATGATGACGTAGAACATTCCTTTATGTAGACCTAGAACATTCCTTTATGTAGACCTAGAACATTCCTTTATGATGACGTAGAACATTCCTTTATGTAGACCTAGAACATTCCTTTATGTAGACCTAGAACATTCCTTTATGATGACGTAGAACATTCCTTTATGATGATGTATAACAATTTTTTATGATGATGTAGAACATTCCTTTATGATGATGTAGAACATTCCTTTATGATGATGTAGAACATTAATTTATGTAGACCTAGAACATTAATTTATGATGATGTATAACATTCCTTTATGTAGACCTAGAACATTCCTTTATGATGATGTAGAACATTCCTTTATGATGATGTATAACATTAATTTATGATGATGTAGAACATTAATTTATGATGATGTAGAACATTCCTTTATGATGATGTATAACATTCCTTTATGATGATGTATAACATTAATTTATGATGATGTAGAACATTAATTTATGATGATGTAGAACATTAATTTATGTAGACCTAGAACATTAATTTATGATGATGTATAACATTCCTTTATGATGATGTAGAACATTCCTTTATGATGATGTATAACATTAATTTATGTAGACCTAGAACATTAATTTATGATGATGTATAACATTCCTTTATGATGACGTAGAACATTCCTTTATGATGATGTAGAACATTAATTTATGATGACGTAGAACATTCATTTATGATGATGTATAACATTCCTTTATGATGACGTAGAACTTTCCTTTATGATGATGTAGAACATTAATTTATGATGATGTAGAACATTAATTTATGATGATGTAGAACATTCCTTTATGATGACGTATAACATTCCTTTACGATGCTTTATGATGATGTAGAACATTCCTTTACGATGCTTTATGATGATGTAGAACATTCCTTTATGATGCTTTATGATGATGTAGAACATTCCTTTACGATGCTTTATGATGATGTAGAACATTAATTTATGATGATGTAGAACATTCCTTTACGATGCTTTATGATGATGTAGAACATTAATTTATGATGATGTAGAACATTCCTTTACGATGCTTTATGATGATGTAGAACATTCCTTTATGATTATTTAAAACATTCCTTTACGATGCTTTATGATGATGTAGAACATTCATTTATGATGATGTAGAACATTCCTTTACGATGCTTTATGATGATGTAGAACATTAATTTATGATGATGTAGAACATTCCTTTACGATGCTTTATGATGATGTAGAACATTAATTTATGATGATGTAGAACATTCCTTTACGATGCTTTATGATGATGTAGAACATTAATTTATGATGATGTAGAACATTCCTTTACGATGCTTTATGATGATGTAGAACATTCCTTTATGATTATTTAAAACATTCCTTTACGATGCTTTATGATGATGTAGAACATTAATTTATGATGATGTAGAACATTCCTTTACGATGCTTTATGATGATGTAGAACATTAATTTATGATGATGTAGAACATTCCTTTACGATGCTTTATGATGATGTAGAACATTAATTTATGATGATGTAGAACATTCCTTTATGATGACGTATAACATTCCTTTACGATGCTTTATGATGATGTAGAACATTCCTTTACGATGCTTTATGATGATGTAGAACAGTCCTTTATGATGCTTTATGATGATGTAGAACATTCCTTTACGATGCTTTATGATGATGTAGAACATTAATTTATGATGATGTAGAACATTAATTTATGATGATGTAGAACATTAATTTATGATGATGTAGAACATTAATTTATGATGATGTAGAACATTAATTTATGATGATGTAGAACATTAATATATGATGATGTAGAACATTCCTTTATGATGATGTAGAACATTCCTTTACGATGCTTTATGATGATGTAGAACATTCCTTTATGATGCTGTATGATGATGTAGAACATTAATTTATGATGATGTAGAACATTCCTTTACGATGCTTTATGATGATGTAGAACATTAATTTATGATGATGTAGAACATTCCTTTACGATGCTTTATGATGATGTAGAACATTAATTTATGATGATGTAGAACATTCCTTTACGATGCTTTATGATGATGTAGAACATTAATTTATGATGATGTAGAACATTCCTTTACGATGCTTTATGATGATGTAGAACATTCCTTTATGATTATTTAAAACATTCCTTTACGATGCTTTCTGATGATGTAGAACATTAATTTATGATGATGTAGAACATTCCTTTACGATGCTTTATGATGATGTAGAACATTAATTTATGATGATGTAGAACATTCCTTTACGATGCTTTATGATGATGTAGAACATTAATTTATGATGATGTAGAACATTCCTTTATGATGACGTATAACATTCCTTTACGATGCTTTATGATGATGTAGAACATTCCTTTACGATGCTTTATGATGATGTAGAACAGTCCTTTATGATGCTTTATGATGATGTAGAACATTCCTTTACGATGCTTTATGATGATGTAGAACATTCCTTTACGATGCTTTATGATGATGTAGAACATTAATTTATGATGATGTAGAACATTAATTTATGATGATGTAGAACATTAATTTATGATGATGTAGAACATTAATTTATGATGATGTAGAACATTAATTTATGATGATGTAGAACATTCCTTTATGATGATGTAGAACATTCCTTTACGATGCTTTATGATGATGTAGAACATTCCTTTACGATGCTTTATGATGATGTAGAACATTAATTTATGATGATGTAGAACATTAATTTATGATGATGTAGAACATTAATTTATGATGATGTAGAACATTAATTTATGATGATGTAGAACATTCCTTTATGATGACGTATAACATTCCTTTACGATGCTTTATGATGATGTAGAACATTCCTTTACGATGCTTTATGATGATGTAGAACAGTCCTTTATGATGCTTTATGATGATGTAGAACATTCCTTTACGATGCTTTATGATGATGTAGAACATTCCTTTACGATGCTTTATGATGATGTAGAACATTAATTTATGATGATGTAGAACATTAATTTATGATGATGTAGAACATTAATTTATGATGATGTAGAACATTCCTTTATGTAGACCTAGAACATTCCTTTATGATGACGTAGAACATTCCTTTATGATGATGTATAACAATTTTTTATGATGATGTAGAACATTCCTTTATGATGATGTAGAACATTCCTTTATGATGATGTAGAACATTAATTTATGTAGACCTAGAACATTAATTTATGATGATGTATAACATTCCTTTATGTAGACCTAGAACATTCCTTTATGATGATGTAGAACATTCCTTTATGATGATGTATAACATTAATTTATGATGATGTAGAACATTAATTTATGATGATGTAGAACATTCCTTTATGATGATGTATAACATTCCTTTATGATGATGTATAACATTAATTTATGATGATGTAGAACATTAATTTATGATGATGTAGAACATTAATTTATGTAGACCTAGAACATTAATTTATGATGATGTATAACATTCCTTTATGATGATGTAGAACATTCCTTTATGATGATGTATAACATTAATTTATGTAGACCTAGAACATTAATTTATGATGATGTATAACATTCCTTTATGATGACGTAGAACATTCCTTTATGATGATGTAGAACATAAATTTTTGATGACGTAGAACATTCATTTATGATGATGTATAACATTCCTTTATGATGACGTAGAACTTTCCTTTATGATGATGTAGAACATTAATTTATGATGATGTAGAACATTAATTTATGATGATGTAGAACATTCCTTTATGATGACGTATAACATTCCTTTACGATGCTTTATGATGATGTAGAACATTCCTTTACGATGCTTTATGATGATGTAGAACATTCCTTTATGATGCTTTATGATGATGTAGAACATTCCTTTACGATGCTTTATGATGATGTAGAACATTAATTTATGATGATGTAGAACATTCCTTTACGATGCTTTATGATGATGTAGAACATTAATTTATGATGATGTAGAACATTCCTTTACGATGCTTTATGATGATGTAGAACATTCCTTTATGATTATTTAAAACATTCCTTTACGATGCTTTATGATGATGTAGAACATTCATTTATGATGATGTAGAACATTCCTTTACGATGCTTTATGATGATGTAGAACATTAATTTATGATGATGTAGAACATTCCTTTACGATGCTTTATGATGATGTAGAACATTAATTTATGATGATGTAGAACATTCCTTTACGATGCTTTATGATGATGTAGAACATTAATTTATGATGATGTAGAACATTCCTTTACGATGCTTTATGATGATGTAGAACATTCCTTTATGATTATTTAAAACATTCCTTTACGATGCTTTATGATGATGTAGAACATTAATTTATGATGATGTAGAACATTCCTTTACGATGCTTTATGATGATGTAGAACATTAATTTATGATGATGTAGAACATTCCTTTACGATGCTTTATGATGATGTAGAACATTAATTTATGATGATGTAGAACATTCCTTTATGATGACGTATAACATTCCTTTACGATGCTTTATGATGATGTAGAACATTCCTTTACGATGCTTTATGATGATGTAGAACAGTCCTTTATGATGCTTTATGATGATGTAGAACATTCCTTTACGATGCTTTATGATGATGTAGAACATTAATTTATGATGATGTAGAACATTAATTTATGATGATGTAGAACATTAATTTATGATGATGTAGAACATTAATTTATGATGATGTAGAACATTCCTTTACGATGCTTTATGATGATGTAGAACATTAATTTATGATGATGTAGAACATTCCTTTACGATGCTTTATGATGATGTAGAACATTAATTTATGATGATGTAGAACATTCCTTTATGATGACGTATAACATTCCTTTACGATGCTTTATGATGATGTAGAACATTCCTTTACGATGCTTTATGATGATGTAGAACAGTCCTTTATGATGCTTTATGATGATGTAGAACATTCCTTTACGATGCTTTATGATGATGTAGAACATTAATTTATGATGATGTAGAACATTAATTTATGATGATGTAGAACATTAATTTATGATGATGTAGAACATTAATTTATGATGATGTAGAACATTAATATATGATGATGTAGAACATTCCTTTATGATGATGTAGAACATTCCTTTACGATGCTTTATGATGATGTAGAACATTCCTTTATGATGCTGTATGATGATGTAGAACATTAATTTATGATGATGTAGAACATTCCTTTACGATGCTTTATGATGATGTAGAACATTAATTTATGATGATGTAGAACATTCCTTTACGATGCTTTATGATGATGTAGAACATTAATTTATGATGATGTAGAACATTCCTTTACGATGCTTTATGATGATGTAGAACATTAATTTATGATGATGTAGAACATTCCTTTACGATGCTTTATGATGATGTAGAACATTCCTTTATGATTATTTAAAACATTCCTTTACGATGCTTTCTGATGATGTAGAACATTAATTTATGATGATGTAGAACATTCCTTTACGATGCTTTATGATGATGTAGAACATTAATTTATGATGATGTAGAACATTCCTTTACGATGCTTTATGATGATGTAGAACATTAATTTATGATGATGTAGAACATTCCTTTATGATGACGTATAACATTCCTTTACGATGCTTTATGATGATGTAGAACATTCCTTTACGATGCTTTATGATGATGTAGAACATTAATTTATGATGATGTAGAACATTAATTTATGATGATGTAGAACATTAATTTATGATGATGTAGAACATTAATTTATGATGATGTAGAACATTCCTTTATGATGATGTAGAACATTCCTTTACGATGCTTTATGATGATGTAGAACATTCCTTTACGATGCTTTATGATGATGTAGAACATTAATTTATGATGATGTAGAACATTAATTTATGATGATGTAGAACATTAATTTATGATGATGTAGAACATTAATTTATGATGATGTAGAACATTAATTTATGATGATGTAGAACATTAATATATGATGATGTAGAACATTCCTTTATGATGATGTAGAACATTCCTTTACGATGCTTTATGATGATGTAGAACATTCCTTTATGATGCTGTATGATGATGTAGAACATTAATTTATGATGATGTAGAACATTCCTTTACGATGCTTTATGATGATGTAGAACATTCCTTTATGATGATGTAGAGCATTAATTTATGATGATGTAGAACATTCCTTTACGATGCTTTATGATGATGTAGAACATTCCTTTACGATGCTTTATGATGATGTAGAACATTCCTTTACGATGCTTTATGATGATGTAGAACAGTCCTTTATGATGCTTTATGATGATGTAGAACATTCCTTTACGATGCTTTATGATGATGTAGAACATTAATTTATGATGATGTAGAACATTAATTTATGATGATGTAGAACATTAATTTATGATGATGTAGAACATTAATTTATGATGATGTAGAACATTAATTTATGATGATGTAGAACATTAATATATGATGATGTAGAACATTCCTTTATGATGATGTAGAACATTCCTTTACGATGCTTTATGATGATGTAGAACATTCCTTTATGATGCTGTATGATGATGTAGAACATTCCTTTATGATTATTTAAAACATTCCTTTACGATGCTTTATGATGATGTAGAACATTCATTTATGATGATGTAGAACATTCCTTTACGATGCTTTATGATGATGTAGAACATTAATTTATGATGATGTAGAACATTCCTTTACGATGCTTTATGATGATGTAGAACATTCCTTTATGATTATTTAAAACATTCCTTTACGATGCTTTATGATGATGTAGAACATTCATTTATGATGATGTAGAACATTCCTTTACGATGCTTTATGATGATGTAGAACATTAATTTATGATGATGTAGAACATTCCTTTACGATGCTTTATGATGATGTAGAACATTAATTTATGATGATGTAGAACATTCCTTTACGATGCTTTATGATGATGTAGAACATTAATTTATGATGATGTAGAACATTCCTTTACGATGCTTTATGATGATGTAGAACATTCCTTTATGATTATTTAAAACATTCCTTTACGATGCTTTATGATGATGTAGAACATTAATTTATGATGATGTAGAACATTCCTTTACGATGCTTTATGATGATGTAGAACATAAATTTATGATGATGTAGAACATTCCTTTACGATGCTTTATGATGATGTAGAACATTAATTTATGATGATGTAGAACATTCCTTTATGATGACGTATAACATTCCTTTACGATGCTTTATGATGATGTAGAACATTCCTTTACGATGCTTTATGATGATGTAGAACAGTCCTTTATGATGCTTTATGATGATGTAGAACATTCCTTTACGATGCTTTATGATGATGTAGAACATTAATTTATGATGATGTAGAACATTAATTTATGATGATGTAGAACATTAATTTATGATGATGTAGAACATTAATTTATGATGATGTAGAACATTAATTTATGATGATGTAGAACATTAATATATGATGATGTAGAACATTCCTTTATGATGATGTAGAACATTCCTTTACGATGCTTTATGATGATGTAGAACATTCCTTTATGATGCTGTATGATGATGTAGAACATTAATTTATGATGATGTAGAACATTCCTTTACGATGCTTTATGATGATGTAGAACATTAATTTATGATGATGTAGAACATTCCTTTACGATGCTTTATGATGATGTAGAACATTAATTTATGATGATGTAGAACATTCCTTTACGATGCTTTATGATGATGTAGAACATTAATTTATGATGATGTAGAACATTCCTTTACGATGCTTTATGATGATGTAGAACATTCCTTTATGATTATTTAAAACATTCCTTTACGATGCTTTCTGATGATGTAGAACATTAATTTATGATGATGTAGAACATTCCTTTACGATGCTTTATGATGATGTAGAACATTAATTTATGATGATGTAGAACATTCCTTTACGATGCTTTATGATGATGTAGAACATTAATTTATGATGATGTAGAACATTCCTTTATGATGACGTATAACATTCCTTTACGATGCTTTATGATGATGTAGAACATTCCTTTACGATGCTTTATGATGATGTAGAACAGTCCTTTATGATGCTTTATGATGATGTAGAACATTCCTTTACGATGCTTTATGATGATGTAGAACATTCCTTTACGATGCTTTATGATGATGTAGAACATTAATTTATGATGATGTAGAACATTAATTTATGATGATGTAGAACATTAATTTATGATGATGTAGAACATTAATTTATGATGATGTAGAACATTAATTTATGATGATGTAGAACATTCCTTTATGATGATGTAGAACATTCCTTTACGATGCTTTATGATGATGTAGAACATTCCTTTACGATGCTTTATGATGATGTAGAACATTAATTTATGATGATGTAGAACATTAATTTATGATGATGTAGAACATTAATTTATGATGATGTAGAACATTAATTTATGATGATGTAGAACATTAATTTATGATGATGTAGAACATTAATATATGATGATGTAGAACATTCCTTTATGATGATGTAGAACATTCCTTTACGATGCTTTATGATGATGTAGAACATTCCTTTATGATGCTGTATGATGATGTAGAACATTAATTTATGATGATGTAGAACATTCCTTTACGATGCTTTATGATGATGTAGAACATTCCTTTATGATGATGTAGAGCATTAATTTATGATGATGTAGAACATTCCTTTACGATGCTTTATGATGATGTAGAACATTCCTTTACGATGCTTTATGATGATGTAGAACATTCCTTTACGATGCTTTATGATGATGTAGAACATTAATTTATGATGATGTAGAACATTCCTTTACAATGCTTTATGATGATGTAGAACATAAATTTATGATGATGTAGAACATTCCTTTATGATGACGTATAACATTCCTTTACGATGCTTTATGATGACGTAGAACATTCCTTTATGATGCTTTATGATGATGTAGAACATTCCTTTACGATGCTTTATGATGATGTAGAACATTCCTTTACGATGCTTTATGATGATGTAGAACATTAATTTATGATGATGTAGAACATTCCTTTACGATGCTTTATGATGATGTAGAACATTCCTTTACAATGCTTTATGATGATGTAGAACATTAATTTATGATGATGTAGAACATTCCTTTACGATGCTTTATGATGATGTAGAACATAAATTTATGATGATGTAGAACATTCCTTTATGATGATGTAGAACATTCCTTTACGATGCTTTATGATGATGTAGAACATAAATTTATGATGATGTAGAACATTCCTTTATGATGACGTATAACATTCCTTTACGATGCTTTATGATGATGTAGAACATTCCTTTACGATGCTTTATGATGATGTAGAACATAAATTTATGATGATGTAGAACATTCCTTTATGATGATGTAGAACATTCCTTTACGATGCTTTATGATGATGTAGAACATACATTTATGATGATGTAGAACATTCCTTTATGATGATGTAGAACATTCCTTTACGATGCTTTATGATGATGTAGAACATAAATTTATGATGATGTAGAACATTCCTTTATGATGATGTAGAACATTCCTTTACGATGCTTTATGATGATGTAGAACATTCCTTTACGATGCTTTATGATGATGTAGAACATTCCTTTACGATGCTTTATGATGATGTAGAACATTCCTTTACGATGCTTTATGATGATGTAGAACATTCCTTTACGATGCTTTATGATGATGTAGAACATTCCTTTACGATGCTTTATGATGATGTAGAACATTCCTTTACGATGCTTTATGATGATGTAGAACATTCCTTTACGATGCTTTATGATGATGTAGAACATTAATTTATGATGATGTAGAACATTCCTTTATGATGATGTAGAACATTCCTTTACGATGCTTTATGATGATGTAGAACATTCCTTTACGATGCTTTATGATGATGTAGAACATTAATTTATGATGATGTAGAACATTCCTTTACGATGCTTTATGATGATGTAGAGCATTAATTTATGATGATGTAGAACATTCCTTTACGATGCTTTATGATGATGTAGAACATTCCTTTATGATTATTTAAAACCTTCCTTTATGATGACCTAGAACATTCCTTTATGATGACCTAGAACATTCCTTTATGATGACGTATAACATTCCTTTACGATCCTTTATGATGACGTAGAACATTCCTTTATGATGACGTAGAACATTCCTTTATGATGATGTAGAACATTAATTTATGATGACGTAGAACATTCCTTTAAATTGACCTAGAACATTCCTTTATGATGACGTAGAACATTCCTTTAAATTGACCTAGAACATTCCTTTATGATGATGTAGAGCATTAATTTATGATGATGTAGAACATTCCTTTACGATGCTTTATGATGATGTAGAACATTCCTTTACGATGCTTTATGATGATGTAGAACATTCCTTTACGATGCTTTATGATGATGTAGAACATTCCTTTACGATGCTTTATGATGATGTAGAACATTCCTTTACGATGCTTTATGATGATGTAGAACATTAATTTATGATGATGTAGAACATTCCTTTATGATGATGTAGAACATTCCTTTACGATGCTTTATGATGATGTAGAACATTCCTTTACGATGCTTTATGATGATGTAGAACATTAATTTATGATGATGTAGAACATTCCTTTACGATGCTTTATGATGATGTAGAGCATTAATTTATGATGATGTAGAACATTCCTTTACGATGCTTTATGATGATGTAGAACATTCCTTTATGATGACCTAGAACATTCCTTTATGATGACCTAGAACATTCCTTTATGATGACGTATAACATTCCTTTACGATCCTTTATGATGACGTAGAACATTCCTTTATGATGACGTAGAACATTCCTTTATGATGATGTAGAACATTAATTTATGATGACGTAGAACATTCCTTTAAATTGACCTAGAACATTCCTTTATGATGATGTAGAACATTCCTTTAGATTGACCTAGAACATTCCTTTATTTTGATGTAGAACATTCCATTATGATGATGTGCATTCCTTTATGATGACTTAGAACATTCCTTTTTGATGACCTAGAACATTCTTGATGATGCTTTATGATGACCTAGAACATTCCTTTATGATGACGTAGAACATTCCTTTATGATGACCTAGAACATTCTTGATCATGCTTTATGATGACCTAGAACATTCCTTTATGATGACATAGAACATTCATTTATGATGACCTAGAACATTCCTTTATGATGACATAGAACATTCATTTATGATGACGTAGAACATTCCTTTATGATGACCTAGAACATTCTTGATCATGCTTTATGATGACCTAGAACATTCCTTTATGATGACATAGAACATTCATTTATGATGACCTAGAACATTCTTTAAGATGCTTTATGATGACATAGAACATTCCTTTATGATGTCAAGTTGATTTAGGGCTCTATTCAATCAGATCTGCTTTAGCCTACATCCACATAGTGGTTGTTTTGGCAGTGTCAGAGTTGGAACTGTGTTAGAGCTGTCAGATCCACAAGCGTTTCCTGGCATTATACATAAAGTGGGCATTGCCGTTGGCTGCACGGAGTCGGATTATTAAGAGAAATCCCATGCAGCCTTGTTTGAACACTGGAATGTGAGATGTAATCTACATCTTGATTAGGCTGATAGAAATCCTCATATTGATTAAGGATTTTAAATTTGAGATACACTTTCTCATTCTGAACTTGTAACGTGAGTGGGACGGGTGTGTCTTCGTGACATTGATCAAGAGTAGCTGCTCACTGATTTGACACTTCTGACACCAAAACATCAGCTATGCGGGTTGTCGGCTATAACCGGTTAATGCTTGATCTGATAGAATCTAGGCCTTAATGCTGGGTGCTGAGGTTGCTGTAGACAGGCAGACAGGTGGTGTGAGGATATGGAGCAATGAATGGACCAGCGGACGGATTGACACACAGCAGGCTCTGGACCTCTGGACCTCTGGACCTCTGGACCTCTGGACCTCTGGACCTCTGGACCTCTGGCTGCCTGGAGTCACAGACTTGGATTCTCTACTTTTCCCCCATCTCTTCTTCCTGACCCTGTGGCTCCACTACTTCCATCTCTAATTAAGTGATTTGTAAGAGAGAGGCCCGTTTTGGACTACAGGGGCCAGAGGCTGTCCCTCCCCAGTTAGGGTGCTGTACAAATGGAATTTCTGTTGCATGGCTTTTACGTGAAAAGGGAGAGCGAGAGAGAGAAGGAGAGGGAGAGGAGAGACCACTGACTTCTGCATATTAAGGAAAGGAGGCTTCTAAAAAAAATCTAAGACTCACAACAGCCACACTCACACCCCGTTCCACACTCTCACACACAGACAGACTGCCTCTGTGATGACCGGGCCAGACCACAAATAGACATGTTTTTACTTGACTGAGTTTAAAAGGAATTCCGGCAAACAGCTTGTTTAGAATGCTTCCCAGTACCTATTTATTTTAAAGTTATAGCATGACGCCATGATGCGTCTTTTTAAGTAGTTGGGAAAATACAGAGTGGAATTGAAGCTGAACTGAGAACACATGCAGATGTATTTCTAGGAGAGGCCAGACAGACTTCCTGAGAAAATGCCAAACACACTGCCTTCGGAAAGTATTCAGACCACTTGACTTTTCCCACATTTTATGACATTACAGCCGTATTCCAACATGGATTAAATCGTTTTTTCCACCCCCATCATCAATCTGCACACAATACCCCATAACCACAAAGCAAAAACAGGATTTAAAAAAATGTTTGCAACAGAAAAAATCTGACAGTGGACTGCAGGAACATACGTGTACAGTGATGTCAGTGTGAGGACTCTCTCTGCACACCTGGACAGTAGTAATTCTACAGTATGGTTGTAGTGAACCTGCTGATGGTAGAAGCCCCGGGGCAGCCTGTTTGAGGCCCTGTCATTCCTATAGCCATAATAACGCCACTTAACACTGTAGTGTACCTCACTTGTTTAATGTAGTTCTACCACACAGCTGTGGAAGAGTGCTTCCCATACCGGCCTTGCCCTTCCACATATCTGACCGATTTCAGCACTAGCAAACCTCATTTAGCTACAATACAATAACATACAACAATATGGCCAACTGTTAAATCTGGAGAGAAGAATTCCTGCTCTCTCTGCTTTCTCAGTGTGTCGATTGTCTTTCATTGTGCTGAGGCAGCCATAAGTAAATTTACACTCAGTGGATTATTTATGGGCCAGGCACATATGGCAGCGCTGCACTGGCATTGCAGTTCCTAAACCTGTGCCATGCACCTGCTAACGTTACTACTTTAAGTATTCCCTAAATCAGTCTGACAGCTGTGCCATCTCATCCCCTTTGAATGGGGATCACTTAAAATAATGGTATGGTCACAATTCATAATCTGCTGAATTTGAGAAAACTCCGTTTCAAATAGTTTAAAACGAGATAGAGAGCTAATTGTATTTGATATAGTACAGGGACCACCGCAAGTAAAACGTACGACGTTTCCAAACAACTCACATTTGACTACTAACCAACTGAAACGCGCACTGATTTGTCTGTTGGAAATATAGATGGGTAAGAAATATGCAGATAAGAATAGTTGTTTTTGTGGATCACAGCTGTTTTTATGTCTCATATCTCATTTCATTGTGCACAGTGTTCAACCTAAAGAATCATAAAAAAAAATACTGCACCGCAATCTCTGAAAACAACACTTACCCAAATAAAACGCCTCCCGAACTTCGTGGGTAAATCAACTGAAGAATATTCCACTTGTTAGTCTAGATAAACACTACATTCGTGCTCAGAAGTGGATGTGTAGCCCGATGGAATCGACATACTGGTGAGAACGAACGCCGCTCTTGTCGTCCTCTTGCAGTTTCGGGAGTTTCTGTAGGCGTGTATAATACGTAACCATTGGAACGTCAGTGCAAGAGAGATGTAGGGGGAATTGGGAAGATGGGGGGTCTTCACCTTATCCATCCCATATCCATTGTATTCATCTACACATATGGTACATGGACTATTGTCAAGACATGACAAATGTTTTTCAATATCAATATTTTTACTTTTAAGATCTAAAATGGTTTTTACAATTTTGACTAATCTATTTGTTATTATTTAACTGTTACACACATTTTAAAATCACTCCAATGAAATGAAGAGGCTAGAATGGAAACATATTTTTTAAATTTATTTAACTGTTTTACACAAACCTAAATCAGTTCCACATAATCACTGTCCTCTAGTGGGGATAACTCTTAAGGAGCAACGCCAATAAATATACTATGAGCTGGCTCTTTGAAATCTGTTATAAAGGGTTCAGATTCCACTAGGGCCCGACAGACCACACATGGTTTCTCTAGATCTCTTTCCACTAGCAACATTTATCACCACAAGTTGAATAGCTTTATGAACTTTAATTGCTGATTGTGTGTGACAAAATATTCCTTTCCCCAGTGGAAAAACTCTCAGTGACATGCATTCATTTACCAAACACATAGATCCTTC